>NC_091460.1:23699467-23999467 GCF_027789765.1 Dendropsophus ebraccatus | reverse complement strand
TGAGAGCCTGTTGTTACCCACACTATAATTGTGGGGAAAAGCCTTACAAATGTGGGTATAAGCCTGTTGTGCCTCAGTATAATTTTGGGTAACAGCCTGTTGTGGCACATTAAAAATGTGGGTAACGGCCTTCTGTGATCAGCCTTATAATTGTGGGTAAGAGCTTGTTGTGTCCATCATTATAATTAGAGATGAGCAAAGTAAATCTGATGAAGAGTAGGACCCAGAAGAGACCTTTGTGGCCATCACTAGATTTTATTTATTTTTTTCTAAAAACTTTTCCCTCTTGAATCTCTATGTTTCTGTTTCTAATTGTGACCCTCATTATAATTGAGGGTAAGAGCCTGCTGCGACCCTGTTAAAAATTGTTAATAAGAGCCTGTTGTGACCTTGTTAACAACTATGGATAAGAGCACGTTGTGACTCTTTTAAAAATTTTGGAGGGAGGAGCCTGTTGTGACCCACTAAAAAATTGTAGGAGAGGGGGGTGGTGTAAGGGGGAGGCAGTGATGTGACCCACTGGTGTTCATTTAGGAACACTAACTCTGGGGACCACTTGCAGGACCACTTCATATGGCCCTCCTTCACCCGATGGCCTTTTGCAGCAGCAGCAGTTAAAGCTCCCTCCACATCTGAAACACTGGGTCCAGTCAGCTCCCTATTCGGACCAGTGGCTTTCTCATCCACCCCCTTCTAACTACTCTGAGACAGCAGAAGCTGAATGCTTGCGGGATCGGTGGGCACAGTGGACATGAGTATGTGGTAGCAAACTGACTGCCCACATTACCTGCAATTCACGTCAACACCAACTTGCGCTTAGTAGTAGTAGTAGCAACCATTTAGTAGTGGCTTACTGCATGCCCCTGCTAACCATGAGTGGTGGGCAGGGATACTGCATAAGCCATAGTGCCTCAGCTGTTGTTGTGTCCCTTCCTGTCAGCTAACAGACCACAAGTAAGTTGAGCATCTGGAGGGCATACACCCAGGTCACCTGATGGAGCTGGCCAATCACTACTATGCCAGCAGCCAAAATAGTTTATTAGTAGCAGAACCTCCCAGCCCTTTTCCCGCATGTTTATTGGCCAATTTAAGCCACCAAACCTAAGGGGGTGTTATTTAAGTGAATGGCCCTCTCCCTCGTGATGACGTGCTGGAGGAGTGCCGGCATGAGGGATGGCTGGAGTGGTCCCGCCGGCCTTCTAAAGATTACGTCATTGAGCCAAGATGGCGGCCGGGGTCGACAGTAATTTGATGAGTATAATGCACTTCCAGGGGTGGGGGGAACACAGGAAAGGTGGTCATTCACTTAAATAACATATATTACAAAGTTGTATAACTTTGCTCTGTCAGGTGACCAGCTGAGTAACATTAGTGTGGCCTACGGCTAATCACCAGAGTAAGCACTGTGTGCAGCATGAGCAGCAGGCAGATAGGCTGGCAGTGACTCCATAAGGTCCTGATGTGTCACAGGTATGTGGAGCCACAAAAATACCATAAAAATAAAAGCCTGTTCTGTTCACACAACATTGTTAGCAGAGGTGCAGGAAACAGCTGTCTGTCCTAGACCCCCCCTCCCTCCCCCGCTTTATGACAGCAATGAAGGCTATGTGAGGAGACAGATTATCACACTAACGATACACCCACCAAACAGGTTGCAGCCATAATAACCTGACTCATTTTTAAAGTTGTGTTATATGTTCCATAACATGTAAAGTTTTGTGTGTATATATATATATATATATATATATATATATATATATATATTTTTATTTATTTATTTTTTTTTTTTTGCACTATTATCACAACCATGGTTTGTCTTTCAAAGCTAGCCCAGTACATCATGAGGAGTTTTATAGAAGAAAATGGAGATTGGATAACACAACTTAATATTATGAACTGGGTTCAGAGAACTGATAATGGATATAAAGTTACGGTCAGGACGGATGTCGGAAGATTTGACGCATCACTTCCAGAAGATGAACAGCTGTATATTGATCCACAGAAAATAACATGGAGAGACAACTTGGTATGTTATCATATTCAGCCTTCAGTGTCAATACAGACAACCCATTCCAGAATGCAGCCCCTGGGGAATCTACTCAGCGGTCCCAAACTAGATTACCACATGCAGACCCCTAATGCAAATTTCCCTAAAAAATACTTATGGTCCATTTGAGAACACCAAGCTATAGTGTTACTATATGCTTTTCCTTGACTACTACTACTAATTCCGGCTGGCTATATACTATTACTCCCATGTTCCTCATGGGATCTGCAAATATACTAATAAGGAGTTACATTTTATACGTTTTTTTTTTTTCTGTTCCTGTTTCCTGTTTTTTTTTTTTTATGACAATTTTTATTGATATTTCTTGTTGCCAGTATCCAAAAACCTAGAGAAAAATGTAGCTGAACATCATATTTCTTAAGTCCATTTAACTGGAGCTTACAGAAGAGTACACCAAGTATACTGCAAGGCTATTAGAACTGAAATCATAAAAATGAAATAACAAGACAAGAGGGGGTAGGGAAGATATGCAAACTCAGTTTCATGTTATACCAATATCTCCTATCTAACCATTTGGAAAGGGTCATAAACCATGTTTAGCCCAATAAACATCCCATAGCTCCAAGACTGTGTGAAAAAGGCTCTACTTGATAAGGATGTGTTCATACTGAGGAATCTGAAGGGTCCTTTAATCCCATAGGTCTCAAGGGTGTGAAACAAAAAGGGCCAACTAAGAAGATCAAAGGTCTGAACCCTTTGTTTTTACAGCATAATCCAAGTCAATAGCACACCTCGTATTGTTTCCTTCTTGCCTGCTTTGGAGAAATCCAACTTGATCTTTATGAATAAGTTGAGGGAGCCAATACGACAAACCATTAGCCAGGGTCTTACTAAACAATATTATACCCATGTTAGGTAACGCTAACGGTCAGTAATTAGCACAGTCGGAATGGTCTTTCTTTGGTTTAGTAATCAGGGTTATATGTGAATGAAGCCTGGTGGGAGGAATGGGGGATCCTGTCAGATATGTATTAAAAAGGGTGACCAGATGGGGTAGTCGAGGGGAGCCAAACATTTTATAATAAAGGTAGGAGAGGTCATCGGGGCCAATAGATTTGTCATGATGCATAGATTTAAAAATAGAAGTAATTTCCTCCAGGATTATAGTTGTGATTAAAGGAGACCTGTCACTCCGGCTGTTGGGGTGAAGGCCATCCGACCCCCCCAACCCCCCCCCCCCCTGCTGGAGCCCCCTATACTTACCCCTTCCACGAAGTCCCAGTCCCGGACCCCATCCCACCACCGACATATCCCCATCGGAAGCCGTGTGCGATCACCAGAGATGAGTCCGATTCCCATAGAGAATGACTGGAGCAGTTATTCTCTATGGGCGTTGGACTCATCTCTGGTGAGCGCACGGCTACCGACAGGGAATTCACGGCGGTGGGATGGGATTTAGGACCGGGGCTTTGTGGAAGCGGTAAGTATAAGGGGCTCCAGCAGGGAGTTGGGTGGCCTTCACCCCGGCATCAGGGGTGACAGGTCTCCTTTAATGCATCTATAGCCTCTGTGGGGAGAGTCGGGAGGAAGCAGGAAGACAAAAAATTACTAACGATCTGTCTCTCTTCCGGATCCTCCAGCAAGGTATTGGGCAGGGAATAGAGCTTTCTAAGGTTAGCCGAAATGCCTCAGCAATGTCATTAGGATGATGTATAAGATGGCCCTGTCTGTCTTTCAATATATGAGATATGAGGTGACTAGAAGTCCTAAAATACTGTAGACAAGTCCAAAGGAAATGGAGAGCAATTTCTGAATAAGAAGTATACAGCCAAACAAGCATATGAGGCATATGAGAAAGAGAAATGGGCTTTGGGGCACCAGACTCATGTTGTGCTCTCCTTATGGGCCCCTTTACCTCTAAAAGGGCATTGATGGCAAACCTTTTAGAGAAATAGTGCCCAACATGCAAACCAAAAGCCTCTAATCTATCACAAAGTGCCAAAATAGGCATTACACTTTAATTAGGCTATGTTCACACTATGTATGTGTGCGGCTGGAAATGTGCGGCTGAAAATCCGGCCATGGGAAAAAATAGACATGCGGCTGAAAACATACGGTCATTTACTTGGAAATCTGGTTCAACTAAAAATAACAAATAAAATCTTAAGAAAGTGATGCAAACACCTCCTGAATGCATCTGGGAAAGCAGGGAAACAGTTTACATGAATTGCTATTTTATGTTATTTTTATGTTATGTTTTATGTTATTTTTTGACAGTATATTTAATTGCACAATAATGGATTCGTTTAAATAAAATTATTGAACAACAAAACTGATTTTATTTCAACGAAAATGTGTTTGATTAATTAAATATTAATTAGTACAGGAAGCTCCAGTAAGCCGTTAATTCATATTGCCGGCAATAGAGCTTTCTGTACTAATCATCACTTTACTTTAATTAAATCATCAAATGTTTCTTCTAATTATGTTATCACAATAGCATTATTAGAAGAAACATTTAGAATTATATGTGCGCTCAGCTGATTGGCTGATCGGCTCAGCGCACGTATAATTAGCGGGTCCGCAGCACAGTGACTTCATTGTGCTGTGGACCAGCGAAGAGGACACATCGGGGTGAGTATAGAAGGGTCAGTTAACCCCTTCCTTGCTGGGATGGGTGCAGTCTGACATCAGTCTGGCCCCCAAGGGGTTAAGGGGGATGCAAAACATCCTCCCTTAACCCCTTGGGGGCCAGACTGTAAGCAGCGATCTGTAAAGATGCTGCATACTGTAAGGAGCACAACACCGCTCACAATGATGGGTGTTGTGCTCCTGTTTGTGTGTTTTTTGTGTGTTTCTCCCTTTTTGTTTTTCAGATATCGGTATCCTGGGGATTACGTCGGATTCTGTGGACTACGTCAATGACCAGCATTTTTTTATTTTTTATTTTTAATAAAATGGTCAATGAGGGGTGTGGGGGTGTTTTTATTTGAATAAAATTTTTTTTTAACTTGTGTCTTGTCTTTATTTCTTTACTTTATAGACTTAGTAGTGGAAGCCGTCTAATAGACGGAATCCATTACTAAGTCGGGGCCTAGTGTTAGCCGGTATAAAATGGCTAACACTAACCCCCCATTATTACCCCAGTACCCAATGCCACCAGGGGTACTGGGAAGAGCCGGGTGCCAGTGGTCCCGGAGCATCAAAATTGGCGCTCCTGGACCGGGCGGCAGCAGGCTGGTAAGATTTAGGCTGGGGAGGGCCTAAACCAATGGTTCTTCCCACCCTGGTGTTACCAGACTGCTGTCGTTTGGTTTTTAACCCGGCTGGTTATAAAAATAGGGGGACCCTATGCGTTTTTTTTTTTTAAATAAATAAATAAATAATGAAAAAAAAAAACGCATAGGGTCCCCCCTATTTTTATAACCAGCCGGGTTAAAAACCAAACAACAGCAGCCTGGTAACACCAGGACGGGAAGAGCCATTGTTTTAGGCCCTCCCCAGCCTAAATCTTACCAGCCTGCTGCCGCCCGGTCAAGGAGCGCCAATTTTGACGCTCCGGGACCACTGGCACCCGGCTCTTCCCAGTTCCCTTGGTGGCATTGGGTACTGGGGTAATAATGGGGGGTTAGTGTTAGCCATTCTATACCGGCTAACACTAGGCCCCACCTTAGTAATGGATTCCGTCTATTAGACTGCTTCCACTACTAAGTCTATAAAGTAAAGAAATAAAGACAAGACACAAGTTAAAAAAATTTTTTATTCAAATAAAAACACCCCCACACCCCTCATTGACCATTTTATTAAAAAAAAAACAACAACAAACAACCGCTGGTCATCGACATAGTCCACGGAATCCCCAGGATACCGATATCTGAAAAACAAAAAGGGAGAAACACACAAAAAACACACAAACAGGAGCACAACACCCATCATTGTGAGCGGTGTTGTGCTCCTTACAGTATGCAGCATCTTTACAGATCGCTGCTTACAGTCTGGCCCCCAACGGGTTAAGGGAGGATGTATTGCATCCCCTTAACCCCTTGGGGGCCAGACTGATGTCAGACTGCATCCATCCCAGCAAGGAAGGGGTTAAGTGACCCCCCTTCCTTGCTGGGAGGGGTGCAGTGCAGGGGAGGGGGTGGGGAGAGCTGTATACTCACCCCGATGTGTCCTCTTCGCTGGTTCGCAGCACAATGAAGTCACTGTGCTGCGGACCGGCTTATTATATGTGCGCTGAGCCGATCAGCCAATCAGCTGAGCGCACATATAATTCTAAATGTTTCTTCTAATAATGCTATTGTGAAAACATAATTAGAAGAAACATTTGATGATTTAATTAAAGTAAAGTGATGATTAGTACAGAAAGCTCTATTGCCGGCAATATGAATTAACGGCTTACTGGAGCTTCCTGTACTAATTAATATTTAATTAATAAAACACATTTTCGTTGAAATAAAATCAGTTTCGTTGTTCAATAATTTTATTTAAACGAATCCATTATTGTGCAATTAAATATACTGTCAAAAAATAAATATATATATATTGTGGACATGTCACAGGTAAAGTGTTCGAGGGGAGGTACATCTCACCCAGGCTACTGCTTACGGTGAGATGGTAAATCCGGGAAAGATCTCTTACTCAGCAGTATTATGCTGCTGAGTTGTTCTTTACATTTTCCGGGCCGGATTTACTGGAATGGTGGGTAGGTTGGTAGTGGGACCTGCCATTCCCTTCCCCCCCGATCCAGTTCGGTTGTTGCAATCAGGTGTGCCCTGATTAGCCTGCAACAACTTAAAAGCTCCACAGTGCTACAGGGGATTGCTCTCAGCCAGGGTGAACAGCCCGCATGCTGTGTTTCCTGGGAGCAAGGAGTTCTATCACTGCTGGGGCCTATTCACACTCCACGATACCGCCTATGGAAATGACAGATAGGTGACCTGTGTTAGTAAGTGCCCAGACGGGCAAGACCTTTTTGTTTTGTTTTATCCTTAAAGCACAGTGTTGCTGGATTTACTTTGCTGGACTGTTTATGTTACCAATAAACATCAAAGCTGATTTTTCTAAAGTCCAAGTTTGCTGCCTGACTTGTGTCCAAACACACCATCCCCCGGGAAGATCCCTACAATTGGTGCTGCGGAGCGGGCAAAACGGTTGCTAGGGGCAACGGTGTGCATCAACTTGGCTACAGCTGCTTATGTCCTGGGTGAAGGCTGCTGCTTCACTCCAAAAACAGCCAAGCAACATGGAGGAGATGATGAAGCAGTTAATGCAAGTGAGTTTGCAGCAACAACAGGCTCTGACAGACGCTAACCTGCGCCATGAACAGACAATGGCTGCACAACAGAGACTTATTGAGCACCTGATAGCAAAGCAGGAGGCGTCTGCAGGTGCTAATCCCCAGCTGGTGGCAGCAGCCGCGCCAGAGACTTTGTCTGTGAAAAGAGCCGTGCAGCGTGCGCTGCAAAAGATGACTGCTGATGATGATATTGAGGCCTACTTAACTGTCTTTGAGCGGGTGGCTGAGAGAGAGAAGTTACCCTCCACTGAGTGGGCAGAAGTGATTGCGCCTTATTTAACAGGCGAACCTCAAAAGGCCTATTATGACCTCAGTGAGCAAGAGGTCAAAGACTATCCTCGGCTAAAAGCAGAGATACTCGCCCGACTAGGAGTTACTGCTGCTGTCCGTGCCCGGAGGGTCCGCAACTGGAGCTACAGTCTGGACAAGTCAGCGAGGTCCCAGATGTACGACCTGATCCATTTGGCAAGAAAATGGTTGGAGCCAGACACCTCTACTCCTGCCCAGATCCTAGAGAGGGTCGTGATGGATCGCTACCTCCGTGCACTTCCTGCTGATCTACAACGCTGGGTAGGACAAGGTGACCCTAGGAGTGCCGACGAACTCGTCAGCCTTGTGGAGAGGTTCCAGGCGACCGAGGACTACCTCCGTGATGTTCCTGCAGCACCTTCACCTCCACGGAGTGCCAGATCTGTGCCATCGGCTGGTAAGAGACTTCCATCTATTGGGGGAGTGTGGAGGGGTGCTGATAGAGGGAAGAGCGCTCAGGAGGTGTCTCAAGGGCAAAAGACTGGTGATGGTCCCAGGTGGCTAAGTGGCCCTAAAAAGGACTCCTTGCCAAGGAGACCAGGCCCTATCCAGTGCTGGAGATGCCATGAGACGGGACATGTGTCTGCCCATTGCCCTCTTACCGCTGAGCCCATGGAGTGTGACGCTAGCCGGCGTCAGTCGCTATTTGCGGAACCGTCTTTTGTTGCGGTCACTGGACTAGAGACTGAACCGCAAGTCTGCCACATTACTGTCAATAACTTCCCTGTTAAGGCGTTGCTGGACTCAGGAAGCCTTGTCACCTTGGTGCATGCCAGCCTGGTGACTGGGGACTTTGTGCCAAAAAGACATATGAGTGTGGTATGCATACATGGTGATACAAAGGTTTACCCTATAGTACTGGCTAATGTCGGGACTGAACTAGGCGCTGTACAATATGAAGTGGGTGTGGTTAAAAACCTTATGCATAATGTGATATTGGGGCGTGATTTTCCATTGTTCTGGGCTCTATGGGGAAAACAACAATCCCCTGAAAGGAGTGAGGAGACCCCTAAGTCTATTGCATTACCCACGGTAAATGATAAAAATGTACAGGATGAAAATGATGCTTTTCCTTTGCAGGTCCTGGCTGGTGAGGAAGAGGCTCCTCCCACTGAGCAGAATGTTCCAGACTTAGAGGTGTCTAGGGATAATTTTGGTACTGCACAGTTGCAGGACCCCACTCTCAAAAATGCGAGAGAGCAGGTCACTGTTATGAATGGGGTACCTCAGGAACCAGAAGCTGAGAAAAAGTTTCCACATTTTTCTGTGACTAACGATCTCTACTATAGAGTCACTAAAATTAATGATGAGGTTGTGGAACAGCTTCTGGTGCCTAAGTCGTACCGGCGTCAGGTACTCGACATGGCCCATAATCATGTCCTTGGGGGCCACTTGGGGACCGATAAAACGCAGGAGAGAGTCCTCCAGAGGTTCTATTGGCCTGCGATTTATGCTGACATAAAAAAATACTGTGAGTCGTGCCCCATATGTCAGCTTAGCGCCCCAGTGTCGCATTTCCGCAGTCCGTTGGTTTCGCTCCCCATCATAGAGGTACCTTTTGACCGCATTGCAATGGACTTAGTGGGTCCCATTGTAAAGTCGGCAAGGGGACACCAGTACATTTTGGTGGTCTTAGACTACGCAACCCGCTATCCTGAGGCTGTCCCCTTAAGAAACACTGCATCCAAAACAATTGCGCGTGAATTGTTTTATATGTTTTCCAGGGTGGGGATCCCCAAGGAGATCTTGACCGACCAAGGTACCCCGTTTATGTCAAAGGTGATGAAGGATGTATGCAAACTGTTTAAAATCTCACACCTACGTACCTCTGTATATCATCCCCAGACAGATGGATTAGTGGAGAGGTTTAATAAAACCCTAAAACATATGTTAAAGAAAGTGGTGGAAAAAGATGGTCGGGATTGGGATCACTTACTACCTTACCTGATGTTTTCTATTAGGGAAGTACCCCAAGCGTCCACAGGGTTCTCTCCCTTCGAGTTGGTCTATGGTCGTCACCCTAGGGGTTTGTTGGATATAGCGAAAGAGACATGGGAAAGTGAGTCCACCCCATACAAGAGTGTTATTGAGCATGTAGCACAAATGCAGGACCGTATAGCCACTGTAATGCCCCTAGTAAGGGAACACCTCCAGAGGGCGCAAGAGAGCCAAAGCAGAATTTACAATCGTTCTGCGAGAATCAGGACATTTAGCCCAGGTGACCGGGTACTCATTCTTGTTCCCACTGTAGAAAGTAAATTCTTAGCAAAGTGGCAAGGTCCCTATGAAATTGTAGAAAAAATCAGTGAGGTAAACTACAAGGTACACCAACCAGGTAGAAGGAAGCCTTTTCAAGTTTATCACATAAACTTGATCAAACCCTGGAAAGACAGGGAATCCTTGGTGGCGACAAACTCTATTAATAATTTGTCACAACCAATCCCTCCGGTCAAGATTGGTGATACTCTATCAGTGTCACAGAAGCAGGAGACTAAAGAGTTTTTGCAGAAAAATAAAGACAAGTTTTCTGACCTTCCAGGGCGTACACCTCTCATTCGTCATCATATTGAAACTGAGCCTAGAAGCAGGGTAAACCTTAAGCCCTATAGGATACCAGAAGCACGGAGGGAGGCGGTGTCAGCCGAGGTAAAACGTATGCTTGACCTAGGAGTCATTGAGGTGTCCCAGAGCGAATGGTCCAGCCCGATTGTGCTAATCCCAAAGCCCAATGGAACTTGGAGGTTCTGTAATGATTTTAGAAAGTTAAATGAGATCTCCAAGTTCGATGCCTACCCCATGCCCAGGGTAGATGAGTTGATTGAAAGAATGGGTAATGCCAGGTACATAACCACCCTCGATCTCACAAAAGGCTACTGGCAGATCCCCCTCACTCCTGAGGCTAGAGAGAAGACTGCATTCTCCACCCCTGATGGGCTCTTCCAATATGTAGTGATGCCATTCGGGTTACATGGAGCCCCTGCCACTTTTCAGAGGTTGATGGACTTGATTCTGCGACCACATCGTGATTACTCCGCTGCCTACCTCGATGATGTGGTCATTTTTAGCCCTGATTGGGAAAGTCACCTCTGTAAAGTCCAGGCGGTGTTAGAGGCCATAAGTGATGCAGGGTTAACTATCAATGCAGAGAAGTGTGCACTAGCCTTAGAGGAGGCCAAATACTTGGGCTACATTATTGGGAGGGGGTTAATCAAACCACAGCTAAATAAAATCGAGGCAATACAGAATTGGCCTCAACCCCTCACAAAGAAACAGGTCAGAGCTTTCCTGGGTATTACGGGCTATTACCGTAGGTTTGTGCCAAACTTTGCCACAGTTGCAGCCCCGCTAACTGACCTGACAAAGGGAGGTAAGTCCGCAATGGTGACATGGACTCCAGAGGCCGAGAAGGCTTTTCAAAGCCTTAAGTCTGCCTTGTGCCAACAACCGGTGCTAGTTACCCCTGACTTTAGGCGAGAGTTTCTAGTACAGACAGACGCCTCTAATACAGGGTTAGGCGCCGTTCTCTCACAGGTCGTGAATGGCGAGGAGCACCCGGTGATGTACTTAAGCAGGAAGCTATCCCCGGCTGAAAAAAACTACGCCATTGTGGAGCGAGAATGTCTGGCAGTGAAATGGGCCCTAGAGTCCCTGAGGTATTACTTGCTAGGCAGAAAGTTCAAGTTAGTGACCGACCATGCCCCCCTAACATGGATGAAGGTTAATAAAGAGAAAAATGCGAGGGTGACTAGATGGTTTCTGTCCCTCCAAAACTTTAATTTTACCGTGGAACACAGGCCAGGAAAGTTACAGGCAAATGCGGACGCCCTATCAAGGGTACACTGTCTGTGGGGACAGAATGCTCAGCCCTCCGGTCTGAAAAAGAGGGGGGGGATATGTGGACATGTCACAGGTAAAGTGTTCGAGGGGAGGTACATCTCACCCAGGCTACTGCTTACGGTGAGATGGTAAATCCGGGAAAGATCTCTTACTCAGCAGTATTATGCTGCTGAGTTGTTCTTTACATTTTCCGGGCCGGATTTACTGGAATGGTGGGTAGGTTGGTAGTGGGACCTGCCATTCCCTTCCCCCCCCGATCCAGTTCGGTTGTTGCAATCAGGTGTGCCCTGATTAGCCTGCAACAACTTAAAAGCTCCACAGTGCTACAGGGGATTGCTCTCAGCCAGGGTGAACAGCCCGCATGCTGTGTTTCCTGGGAGCAAGGAGTTCTATCACTGCTGGGGCCTATTCACACTCCACGATACCGCCTATGGAAATGACAGATAGGTGACCTGTGTTAGTAAGTGCCCAGACGGGCAAGACCTTTTTGTTTTGTTTTATCCTTAAAGCACAGTGTTGCTGGATTTACTTTGCTGGACTGTTTATGTTACCAATAAACATCAAAGCTGATTTTTCTAAAGTCCAAGTTTGCTGCCTGACTTGTGTCCAAACACACCATCCCCCGGGAAGATCCCTACAATATATAAATATACATTTATTTATATATATATATTTATTTTAACAGTATATTTAATTGCACAATGATGGAATCGTTAGAATTAAATTATTGAACAATGAAAGGGACTTTATTACAAAGAAAATGTGTTTTATTAATTTAACATATTAACTATTAGAGGCATCGGCATTCAGCATCATTGCCGGCTATTTTTGAAGTACTCCGTACGGACCGCCTGTCAATCCACGGCCACATTTCCAGCCGCAAACAATGGTCTTGTTCATTTTTTACGGGTCCGTTTATGATCGGGCCGTAGATTCATACATAGTGTGCACTGTGCAGCCGTATATCATATACTTTCCAGCGTACGCATGAACCGAAAAAATCCGGGAGATGATTTACCGCCCGCAATACAACCGCACAGATACAGAGTGTGAACCTAGCCTAAAGGGGTATTCCCATGACCTAAATTTTAGTTAGGTAATAGGGAATATAAAAAAAAATCTGTGTTGCGCTCAGATGGTCGGGCTGGTAAGTATTTATTTACTTTTTCTATGCTTCACTTTATATCACACATGTTTCCATGGCTTGGATTGTCTTTGGAGGGAGATGCAGCATTGCCAAGCTCAATACCACTGCATCTACAACATCCCCCACCCACTCCCACCCTCACTCCACTAGGGGCAGATTTGAACAAAGTATGCCATCATCTACTTTCCTCTCTACTTTTGTAGCAAATTACAAACATACAGTCCCACAAAGATCAATCGGACAACCCCCTTCTTCCCCTGCATCGACAGCACTAACAAATGGCATCATAATGCCTGTGTCATGGCAGGGGTCACAATATTTTGTCAGTCTAAGAGTACTATTACACAAAGTGATCAGCAATTACGATAAACTAACTCAAACGACCGCTATGGCGTACGACCTGAAATTGTTCACCTAATACACGGAACGATGACCGTTACTTATGATGGTTACTGCGTTCATCCTGTCATCTCCACTGTGTTTGCCGCTACTGCGGACAACCAAATGACGTCTTATTACATGCAAACGATTTGCGAACGATCTGCGAATTCTATTGAACAACCAACCATTTCTCGTTGGTCGTTTATTCCTTGTCTGCTATTACACTAAACAACTATCATTCAAATCTGGTTGATTTAAGGATTTTTTGAACGATAATTGTTCTGTGTAATACCACCCTAAGCAATGGCCCCGCAGACCCCCAACCTTTACTGATAGTTTTCTGGGACAGCTAGTTATATTAGCAAAAGATCAAAGATGAACATGCCCACAGATAGTTCTTTGAAAGCCCCCTCTTGCACGGGTTCCATAGATTTTCCACCACCTATGGTATTTAACCCCTTAAGGACCGGGCTAACTTTCGTTTTTGCGTTTTCGTTTTTTCCTCCATGTGCTTAACCCTTTAAGGACAGAGCAAATTTCGATTTTTGCGTTTTCGGTTTTTCCTCCTTGTGCATAAAAGGCCATAGCACTTGCATTTTTCCACCTAGAGACCCACATGACCCCTTATTTTTTGCGTCACTAATTGTACTTTGCAATTACAGGCTGAATTTTTGCATAAAGTACACTGCGAAACCAGAAAAAAATTCAAAGTGTGATGAAATTGAAAAATAAAACGCATTTTGTTTATTTGGGGGAAATGTGTTTTTACGCCATTCGCCCTGGGGTAAAACTGACTTGTTATATATGTTCCTCAAGTCGTTACGATTAAAACGATATGTAACATGTATAACTTATATTGTATCGGATGGCCTGTAAAAAATTTAAACCATTGTCAACAAATATACGACACTTAAAACCGCTCCATTCCCAGGCTTATAGCGCTTTTATCCTTTGGTCTATGGGGCTGTGTCAGGTGTCATTTTTTGCGCCATGATGTGTTCTTTCTATCGGTACCTTGATTGCGCATATACGACTTTTTGATCGCTTTTTATTACAATTTTTCTGGATTTGATGCGACCAAAAATGCGCAATTTTGCACTTTGGGATTTTTTTGCGCTGACGCTATTTACCGTGCGAGATCAGGAATATGAATAATTAATAGTTTGGGCGATTACGCACGCGGCGATAGCAAACATGTTTATTTATTTATTTATTTGTTTACTTTTATTTATAACCTGGGAAAAGGGGGGTGATTCAGACTTTTATTAGGGGAGGGGGATTTTTACTATTAACAACATTTTTTTTTTAACTTTTACACTTATACTAGAAGCCCCCCTAGGGGACTTCTAGTATAAGTACACTGATCTCTCATTGAGATCTCTGCAGCATAGATATGCTGCAGAGATCCATGAGATAGGCACTCGTTTACTTCCGGCTGCTGCAGCCGGAAGTAAACGAGTGCCGAGCCGGGGACGGCGCCATCTTGGAGCGGTCCCCGGCCGGCTTCATTTACGGAGATCGCTCCTCCGGGATAACATCCCGGAGGAGCGATCTCCCCACTAGACACCAGGGATGACGCTGCGTCCGGTAATCGGATGCAGCTGTCAACTTTGACAGCTGCATCCGATTACTGTATTAGCGGGCACGGCGATCGGACCGTGCCCGCTAATACCTACGGTCCCGGGCTACACGCGGCACCCGGGACCGGCGCGGTTCAGAGCGGGGCCGCCGCGCGGCCCCGCTCTGAACTCCCTTACCGGCATCAGGGCGTAAATTTACGCCCGATGTCGTTAAGGGGTTAAAAGGCCATAGCACTTGCATTTTTACACCTACAGACCCACATGAGCCCTTTTTTTGCGTCACTAATTGTACTTCGCAATGAAAGGCTGAATTTTTCCATAAAATATGCTGCGAAACCAGAAAAAAATTATATACGCAGTGAAACTGAAAAAAAAAAATATATATATTTTTCTTTGGGGGGGCTTCATTTTTACGCCGTGTGTCCTATGGAAAAACTTACTTGTTATATATGTTCCTAAAGTCGTTACGATTAAAACGATATATAACATCTATAACTTATATTGTATCTGATGGCCTGTAAAAAATTAAAACCATTGTTAACAAATATATGTTCCTTAAAATCGCTCCATTCCCAGGCTTATAGCACTTTTATCCTTTGGTCTATGGGTCTGTGTCAGGTGTCATTTTTTGCGCCATGATGTTTACTTTCTATCGGTACCTTGATTGCGCATATACGAGTTTTTGATCGCTTTTTATTACAATTTTTCTGGATTTGATGCGACCGAAAATGTGCAATTTTGCATTTTTTTTTGCTTACGCCATTTACCCTGCGAGATCAGGAATGTGATTAATTAATAGTTCGGGCGATTACGCACGCGGCGATGCCAAACATATTTGTTTATTTATTTACTTATTTATTTTTATTTGTAAAATGGGAAAAGGGGGGTGATTCAGACTTTTATTAGGGGAGGTGATTTTTTTTATTAATAAAAACACTTTTTTTACTTTCACTTACAGTAATATGAAGCCCCCTAGGGGACTTCTATATACACAGCACTGATCTCCCATTGAGATCAATCCTGTGTATATAATAGAGCAATGATCCATCAGATCATGGCTCTATTATAATGGTCTGCTGCAGACCATCTTAATAGATTGTCGAGCCGGGAACAGCGTTGGAGCGACGCTGAGCCCCGGCCGGCTCAGTACAACGGATCTCCCCGCCGCGATCGCATCGCGGGGGGGAGATCCCCCACTTAGCACCAGGGAGAGGGGCCACATTCACTGTTCAAATGCAGCTGTCAGCTTTGACAGCTGCATTTGAATGGTTAATTAGCCGGCCGCGGCGATCGGCCACGCCGGCTAATACACGCGGTCCCTGGCTGCACATAGCAACCGGGGACCGCGCGCTGCAGAGAGGGCTCACGCCGGGAGCCCTCTCTGTTTACCCTTAACGCCCGCATGACGGGTATACCCGTAATGCGTCGTTAAGAGGTTAAGCATGCTATTTTACATGTATTTTACATGTAATTTTGCCAAACTTTCTTTTAGTGTGTAATTTGAGTTCTATTACTACAGATCTCATAGTCACTGGCATGCAATGTAATAAAACATTACTGTAGTTTTTAGTATTTAGTCGTTAGACATATTAAAAGTTACTGATCACAACGGGTCTCAGATGAGTGTGCAGCAGCGTGTGTGTCTCTCCGATTATCAACCAAATCTGACTCTCTCACCTCATTAACAAGTTTCTAAACAAGAGGACTGCAGTGAACTTACCCCTACCCCCAAGGTTGTATGTAAGGATCACAGCTCACCAGGTCTGAGATCCTCTGAGATAAGAAACTTTTGACACGTCTGACTACATCAGCTACTTACTCAAAATCAAAGTTACTGTTCAAAGTAAATTGAAAGCAAATGTACCCTCAGGTATATCACTGCTTTTCTTTACCATAATCAATTGGTGCCAGCGTGGGGATGTCTGTGGCACAGTCATTGTTTTGAACAGCCACCTGGTTCCTGCACTCAGTGCTGTTCTTTTCCCGAGCACTTGCCTTTCGCAGGGCACAGGTGGCAGGCCCACTGCCCCAAATGTGGTTATATCCCCTCTCCTCTGTGATGCAGCTCTGTTAGAATCAATGAAGCCATGTCAAAGACGGAAGGGGGTTTCATCACACTGGGAGGGGTAGCTATCTGTCCTCAGTGCTCCAAGGCGGGGCATGCTGGTGCTCAGGAAAAGAACAGCGCTGAATGCAGGAACTATGCAGTGGTTCAATATAAGGACCACACCACCAGCATACTTTCTACTTGTGAAATTATTGTACTTTCTGCTGTAATCTACCAATTCCCTCTACTGCTTTACTGCTGTTACTACTCTTACCTGTTTAACCCCACCACATTGCTTCTATCTGTGTGAGGTCCTCCGGCTGGCTTCTGACCAAGATTAGTTTCTAGCACTTCAGTTAATGTTGTTACTGTAATTGGGCTCCAATCTTGACCAGACTGTTGCATATTGACTGCTAATAACAATGGTGTATTTAATTACTTATATCTAGACTCCTAAAGGTCGATGCAGTGACCCCTGTCTACCTGGAACCCGAAAAGTTGTCAGGGAAGGATATCACATCTGCTGCTATGACTGCATCCCTTGTCCAGAAGGAGAATTTTCAAAACATTTTGGTAAATAATTTTTTTTTTATCTTTAACAAGAATGTTGTGTCTACCAAATGTATTTTGTACAAGCGAGGTATTCCGGGGAAAAAAATAACTTTTCCCATATCCACAGGATAAGGGCAAAATAGGAAATTGTGTGGGGGTCTGACCTCTGTTCCCGCCACCGATCTCTATATCGGGCCACGGCTTCTGTGTAACGGAGCCAATGGAGAGAGCCTTGTACAGCGCTTTTTCAGCATACCCGACACTTTCTGTTGCTCGATAGGAATGAATAGAGGGGCAACTGCTGAAGGTGGGAAAGGAACAACGCTGAGTGCAGGAACGCCGGCACCAATCAATTAAGTCTCTCTTGATTGCTTGATAGGAATAAATAGAGCCACGGGCCATATGATGTACCCAGGGCTCTATTAATAACAGAGTCGGTGGGGCCAAATACGGAGATTGGATGGGGGGGGGGGGGTTCAGAGGTTGGACCTCCGCAATCTCCTACTTTTTATATAGGGGGAAAAGATGTGCTTTCCTGAAAAACCCCTTTAACATACTTTCAGTCTCCAAACTTAATGTACACATTCTTAATATTAAGTGCTTTATTTGGTGTGTAAATCTACAATAGGGGAATGTAAACTTGTCTGAAAAAAACATATATCTAACATAAGATAATAAGAAAGGAAATAATATAAGAGCGATGAGCTAAAATGAATAAATTAAAAGTTCACACATATCGTTCTAGTCAGCGTTTGAGTGAGTATCTTTAGCCAAGCCTGGGAGTGGAATCGACCCAGAGAAAAATTTTATTGGTAAAAGTTATCTCTATCCTCAGAATAGGGTATAACAAGTTAGTTATTGGGGTACTAATGGGGCACCCTCAGAATGAATTGAACACAACTCTCATGCAGTGCTTCATTCATTCTCCATAAGGCTTCTGATCATCTAACTTCAGTGCTCAAAAAAGATCAAAAAGCGAATAGTGAATGAATAGAAAGCTGGCAGTGCACGCACAGTATGCCCCATTCATTGTAGAGACACTTTTCTTCCTCTGTATCTCAGTGTACCAGTACTGGGGCATTGGCCAATTAGTTTGTCATCATGTAGGGGAGAGGGGACAAGTTCTTAATTCTAATGTTCTAGACATATACAGCCAGCTATAGGAATACACATGAGATTTATCTTATCCTATTTTTATTCATAGACAGTAATAATTGCCAGAGATGTTCAGATCATGAATGGCCGAATGAGGGGAAGAACAATTGTGTTGTGAGACATTTGGAGTTTCTGTCCTATGAGACTGATGTTGTTGCTTTAGTCTTTTCCATCATCTCCATATTACTCTCTCTTCTAACTTTATGTATAATTGGAATATTCACTTTATTCCGGAACATTCCCATTGTCAGAGCCAATAACCGGAACCTCAGCTTCATTCTCCTGAACTCTCTCATGTTCAGCTTACTCTGTGTGTTTCTCTTCATCGGTCGCCCAGTGGATATAACCTGCATGCTGAGACAAATCTTCTATGGGATCTTCTTCACAGTAGCCGTGTCTTCTGTCCTGGCCAAGACCATCATAGTCTGCATAGCATTCAAGGCCACCAGACCTGACAGTCCCTGGAGAAAGTGTGTGGGGGTTAAGCTTCCTTATACTGTAGTGTTGGTCTGTTCATCTATTCAGATCCTGAATGCAGTTATCTGGTTGTCACTGTCTCCTCCATATCAGGAGTATAACCTGGATTATCCTGGGAAGATCATCATTCAGTGTAATGGAGGGTCAGTCTTGGCCTTTTACCTCATGTTGGGTTATATGGGGTTTCTGGCAGCGGTGAGCTTTGTTCTAGCTTTCCTGGTGAGGACATTACCTGATATCTACAATGAAGCCAAGTACATCACCTTCAGCATGCTGGTGTTCTGCAGTGTCTGGATCTGTGCCATCCCGGCCTATCTGAGCAGTACAGGGAAACACATGGTCACTGTAGAGATATTCGCCATATTGGCCTCAGGGGGTGGAATATTGGGCTGCATGTTTATACCGAAATGTTACAATATTCTGATTCAGCCGGAAGTGACCAGTAAAGAAAACTTACAAAGACATATTATGTAAATTATTCTCTGATAAGTATGGCTTTGAAAGGGTTATCCACTTAAAAAAAAAAAAAAAACATGGCCACTTTCTTCCAGAGACAAAAAAACACTTGTCCCCAGTTCAGATGGGCTTTGCATTTAAGTGCCATTTATTTCACTGAAACTGTCATACTGTCATACTGTCCTTAGAAGAAATTGGTCAAGTTTTTCTAAGGCTGGATAATATATATATAGCAATGCTTAGCTGTTATTGAGTTCAAAGTTCCAGGCTTAATAGTGAGTCGGAGCTCATTATAATGATTGCTGCATCTATATATCACCAAAAACGAAGAAAAAAAATGTAAAACTTGCTGATAAATTCTGAGTATTGTTACTTTATGAAGAGGCAAGTAAAGACTTGAGTTGGATCCATGTGCACTCCCCTTATGTCAGAAAATCAAATGTTCTTAGTGTTACTGTAGGTTGTTTTTCTTTTTTTTTTTAGTATTGGTAGAAGTTCTTTCAGCTTTCTCCTGTGAAGAAGTATTGATTTGTAAATCTTTTCACTCCTGGCTTTATAGTGATTTAAAGCAAATGTACAAGCAGACAGATCTCTTTAAGATTTATACTTCAAAGACCAGCATGGCGCTGGTCAAATCCCGGTCACCAGCCCAAAACACTGGGGGCGGGAGATGTTCTGACCTCCCCTCTATTAGAATCAATGGAGCCGCATTACAGAGGGCAGGGCTGATTGTCACACTTGGGGAGGACGGGCCCACCTCCAGTGCTTCAGGCCGGGCGTCTGGGAATAGACTGGCGCTGTGCGCAGGAAATGGGCCTCGGTTTAAAAAAGGACCTTGGCACTGGCATCGCTTAGCCAGCGCTAGTGTATTTATTTATAAACATTAAAGTGATGTACCTGGTGGTACATTCGCCTTAATCCCACTTGTGTGTATGTGTTACATGATTAATTAGTTTGTCACCATTTCAGCCTGGACAAGTGAGTTGTCTTGAGCGTTGTCCATGTCCATGGCCAATTGTTTATGTTCTGGTCCAGCGTTTGGCTAAAATGAAGAAGAGTCGGGGGGGGGGGGGGGGTATACTTGACCCAGCTCATATCTTCTGTGTTCAGCATTGGCTCCTGCAGTGTCCTCTTAGCCAGTCAGCAACTGTCTCTTGCTTTTATAAAAAAATATAAGGGTTAGCCCCATCAGATCACGTTATCCATTCTCAAGGGGATATGAAGCTTATTGTGGTGGTTCCTATATTTTGTCCACTTCCACCATCTTGAGAACAAGGTCCCTAGTTTTCGATTGGAACAGAGCAGTGGGTCGCACATGCATGCCATTACTCCATTCATTCTCTATGGGAGCTATTGCAACAGCTGAGTAGAGGATTTGGCTGTTTTCAAAACTTCAGTTTAGACTGAAAGAAATGGTGGCTAGCAGCTCACTGGGGAGACTTCTGGAGAAGCATTGGATTTCCCCTTCATCAGTTAGTTTTCCCTTTTCTCAGATTGGTACAACCCTCTAGGACTCTAAAAGGGCATTCTCATCTGAGGAAGGTATGCCTTATACAGAGGATATCTGGCTGATCACTGGGGCCCCCTCCTTCTCGAGAACACTGTGCCTTGTATAACATTGGCAGTTGGGTCGTGCACATGTGCCACTGCTGTATTAATTTCCTATGAAGTACAATGTTTCCAACACCTTCAATAAAGAAGGAAAAGTAATGGTGGCATTGATGTGTGGGCCACAGCATTGTTCTAATGGGGTCTCAGTTCTAGAGAAGCTATTTTCTCAGTTCTCAGATGAAAATACCCACCCAAAATGTGTCTACATTCAAGGAAGACTTGTAACAATATAGCTATTTAAGAATGCCTAGTATTTATGGCTTGCTAAATATTTTTTTTTTCTAGCTTTATGTAACCACACAAGGGGGATTTAATTGATTTTTTTCTTTGATAAGAAACAGGTAACCTCTATAACAATGACGTGGCTAGAAAGTGCAACTCTGTTATGGCCCATTCATACCATAAACTATAAAAAAAAAATCTCTGTTCACATCTGTTAATAACATAGCCATCAGTATTATACTTCTCAGTCCCCATTCCGTTGGCCACCCTAGTGTGCCTATGTGTGATTACAACATTTTTTCCACACACAGATTTAAAAAAAAAAAAAAAAAAAAGACCCGGTTTTACTAACAAAAAATAAACCGGTCCTAGGATCCACAAACACAAAAAAGGACAATGAAGACCCTAATCAGAGAGATCACTTGTGAATCACCTGGTCTGAGGAAGAAGGCAGGTGTGTGTGAAACTATTCGATTGTTTATTCAGTACGCTTGTGAAATACAATTGTTTGCAGAGTTATATATTGCCCAGCCAGTGATGTGAATTGTACACAGGCAGGGGCGGTCTTGGCATTTCTGGGGCCCCAAGCGAAGTTATGTCTGGGGCCCCCCTCGATATGCGTTCCAAAACAATAGACCGCTGTGTGTTGCCCCCAGTAGTATATACCCCTTGTGCGCTACCGCCAGTAATATATACTCCTTGTGTGCTGCCCTCAATAGTATATACCCCTTGTGTCCTGCCCCCTGTCCTGTGTGCTCCCCCACTTGGATATAGACCTCCTGTGTGCTCCCCCACTTGGATATAGACCCCTGTGTGCTCCTCCAGTAGTATATAAACCCCCTGTGTGGTGCCCCCATTAGTATATAGACCCCCTATGTGCCCCACCAGTATTATATAGACCCCTTGTGTGCTGCCCCAGTTGTATACAGACCCCTGTGTGCTCCCCCAGTTATATATAGACCACCTGTGTGCCTCACAAGTAGTATATAGACCCCCTGTATGTTCCCCCAGTAGTATATAGACCCCCTGTATGTTCCCCCAGTAGTATATAGCCCCCCTGTGTGCTCTCCCACTTGGATATAGACCTCCTGTGTGCTCTCCAAGTTGTATATAGACCCCATTCTGCTGCTCCAAGTAGTATATAGACCCCCTGTGTGCTGCCCCCAGTAGTATATAGACCCCCCCCATTTATATAGACCCCCGCTGTGTGCTCCCCCAGTTAAACAGACCCCTGTGTGCTCCCCCTCCCATATAGTATATAACACAATAAAACAAACACTTATACACACCTGGGTCCGGGCATCTCCTCTTCTCTTCACTCTTGTGGCCGCAGGAAGGGTTTTTCCTGCGATCACAAGAGGCCGCACTCCCCTTGTTCTGTCGCCGATGCTCCAGTAATGTCAATGGAGCGCCGACACCACAAGGACAAAGCTGCCACTTGTGACCGCAGGGAAAACCCTTCCCGCGGCCACAAGAGTGACTGACAGGAAGGGAGCCAATGTCTCCCGCCCTGTCAGTGCTGCTGCATGTAACTATGAGCGCTCATTACGAGTGCTCATAGTTACAGTTCAGATGGCAGCAGCAAGCGGGGCAGAGGCCCTGTCCAGCGGTAAGCATAAGAGCGGAGCGTGGGGGCCGCCCTGGATGTTGGGGGCCCCAGGCGATCACTTGGTGTGCTTGGTGCCAAAGACTGCCACTGTACACATGAATATATATATATATATATATATATATATATATATATATATATCCACTTTCAGTATTATGCCACTATCACAGACTATCAACTATAGACTCCAAACACAATATAACCGCTTTTTATAATGGAAAAAAATACTTGGACAACTTATTTCCTCTACATTAGCGTGGACAGGATATTGAGCAAAAGAAAATATTCATGCAGCCATTTAAATCACAAAAAGCAAAGTTGGTGTGGGGATTACTTTAAACGGCAATAGAGTCTCCCCATGCTGTTTAGCCAAACAGCAGTCCTTTTATTTTTTGAGGCAATAGAAAAGCCTGGAGTACATGGGAGCAGTCGTCCCACCCGTCACTTTGACTGCTCCAGTAAAGCAGGATAAGCTGTGGAAACAGCTGAAGCATTTAATAAAAGTGACAATAACCTACAGTTACTGTCTAAAGCTACCGTTTTACTTCACCAAGGCCAGGCACCTCTGTGACATGTATCTGTCCTCTAAAATGACAAATTGTATCTTCTCACAAGGCCTATGAGCTGAGCCCTCGAAAAATTAGCTTGAGGCCCATGAGGTTGGCCCTCGAAAAATTAGCTTGAGGCCCATGAGGTGAGCCCTCCAAAAATTGTATAGAGGCCTATGAACTTTGGCCCATGAGGTGAGCCCTCCAAAAATTGTATAGAGGCCTATGAACTTTGGCCCATGAAGTGAGCCCTCCAAAAAATTGTATGGAGGCCTGTGAACTTTGGCCCATGAGGAGAGCTCTCAAAAAAAAAAAAATTCTATAGAGGCCTATTAAGTGAGCCTTCAAAAAAATTGTGCAGAGGCATATGAAATTAGGCTCACGAGGTAAGCCCTTAAAAAAATTGCTAACATGACCCTTCAGGTAAGCCTTTTTATTTATTTATTTTTTTAAGTGGCCCATTTCTATGACAGTGGAGGCGGAGGAGGAAATGACCTAGAGCTGAAACATGCGACTTCAATTCTCAAGGCTTTCAACTGGTGGAGAAGCAAATTCGGGGTCTATCCACTGGGCGTTCATTTTGATGAGCGTCAGCAGGTCAGCACTGTCAGTTGACATGCGGCTGCGCTTACCTGTGATGATGCAACCCGGCTGCGCTAAAGACTCTTTCGGACAGAACATTTGCAACAGGGCAGGCCAGCACCTCCAAGGCGTATAGTGAGAGTTCCAGCCAAGTGTCCATCTTGGAGACCCAATATGTGTAGGGCGAGGGATCGGGGAGGACAGGGTTGTGGTCAGCCATGTACTCCAGCAACATCCACAGATACTTGTCCCTCCTGCTCGTACTAGGGCCTACACTGATGGTACTTTGGCTAGGGGGTGCCATGAACGTGTCCCATACTTTGGAGAGTGTTCCTCTGGCGGCTGTGGACCTGATGGATGGTGTCCGGCTTTGGGAGGAACTCTCTTCTCTGCTGCCAGCAATGGAAGGTGGGAATGTCTCCATCATATTCTGCAGCAGTTCTCTCTGATACTCCAGTAGTCTGGTGGTCCTCTACTGGAATGAATGAGGAGACAAATATCTTTATACCGGGGGTCCAGTATTGCGAAAACCCAGTATTTTTTGCTCCCCATTATGTGGACAACGCATTTGTCCCTCTCAAAGCAGCACAATATAAATTGAGCCATGTGTGCCAGGCTGTGAATTGGCATTACATCGCTGCCCCCACCAGAAGTATCGTTCAACATTTCCTCCTCCTCTTCCTTCTCTCCCTCCTCTTCGCCCCATCCTCCCTGGACCAATGGGGCGCACATAACTGCACCGCTAGCCTCGCCAACAGTTTGGCCAACAGCCGCCTCCTCCTCTTCTTCCTCCAGGAATCAACCCTGAGAAGCTGGCAGTAGTGTAGTGTGACTGTCTAGGTCCGTCACATCTGCTCCTATCCCGGCCTTCTGTGCGTGCTAGGCATTCTCCCTGATAGCCATGAGGGATTCTTTAATGACCCTCGCAGATGACCCTCTTGGTGGACTCCTCGAATGCCCTTAAAACTTCACATAAGTCTGCCATCCATGGCAACTCATGGTTGGCAAACTGAGGGAGCTGAGTTGAAGGCACCCATGGGTTTTGTAGCTGGTATTCCATGAGAGCTCTCTGCTGATCACATACCCTGGACAACATATGATGTGTGGAATTCCAGCAAGTGGTGACATCACACAACAGGCGATGTTCTGGCAAATGTAGGTGTTTTTGGAGCTTTTTAAGGCTAGAAGCCACCACGGTGGACTTCCGAAAGTGGGCGCACAGGCACCGCACCTTCACCTGTAGCTCCGGCAGGTCGGGGTAGGTCTTTAAAAAGCGCTGCACCACCAAATTAAAAACGTGGGCCAGGCATGGAACATGTTGAAGTTCTCCAAGCTCCAGAGCTGCCACCAAGTTAGGGCCATTATCACATACGACCATGCCTGGTCTCCACAAGCCTACACGGCAACATCTCCATGTGGCAGCTTAAGGCTTGGGCAGAGGGGTGAGTACTTGCGCCTGCGATCAAATGCCTGACTGAAAGATATTTGTACTGAAGAGGCGCATGACGGTGCAGGCGAAGGGGAAGACGCAGGTGAAGGGGAAGGTGGAGAAGGCACCAAAGCAGCCAAAGCACAGGCAGATGGCAAAGTGACCTGGCTGGTGGGGGTCTGGACAGTAGGTCTAGCAGAGAGAACAGGGCAAGAATCAGCAGTGGCAACGCCGGGTGCAGATTCTCCTGAGTTTGCTCTTTCCCACTGAGCCCAATGCTTTTCTTACAGGTGACACTGCATGGCCAAGGTGGTCAAGGAGCTTTTCATAGAGCCTCTACTCAGTTTGGAGTGACATAGTGTGCACACCACGCTCAGCTTGTCATGCACACAAACATTAAAAAACCTCCACACCAAAGAAATGCGTGACATCAAGGGGGGAGCTTGATGTGACTGGCTGCTTTGGGGGAAAGCTTCGGCCCTGGTGACTCTGGTCTGCCCCCTCTGACTCATCTGTCTTCTACCTCTGGATATCCCTCTGCCTCTTTGCTCCTTTTTTGGTGCGGCGCGGGCCTCCACACCTCCACTATTTTCCTCACTGGATAGTGATGAGCGAATAGTGAAATATTCGAATATTCGATATTCGTACGAATATCTCCCGAATATTTGAATATTCGATAAAATATTCGATCCCATTAAAGTCTATGGGAACAAGTATTCGATTATTGAAAAACATCTATTTGACCACTTCGAAGTAAAAAACGGAAGCTGAGGGATTTGAACGCTTATCGAATATTTTTCAAATATTTGGTGAACTATTCGATAATATTCGATAGATCGAATACCTTACTTTTCTATCGAATATCTATTCGATCGAACAGTATTCGCTCATCACTACCACTGGACAACACCCCTTGCCAGGTCGGGTCGTTCGCTTCATCGTCCAGCACCTCCCTCTCTATCTCCTCACTCTGCTGCTCCTCCTGCACACTGGGCATGTCAACTGTTTGGCTTAACGGCAATTGGGTCTCCTCATCGTCACTCCTTACGATTTGAGGTTGCTGGTCCAGATCTTGTGCATCGCTACAGATAAAATCCTCCTAAATAGCTCCTGGGATTCATCAAGTATTTCAACACTGTCCATTTGGGGAAAAGGACCTGAAATGAGCTCCTCGGAGTGGGCAAGTGTAGACTATGGACTAATTGTGCAGGTTTGGTGACATGAGTGTCAGACTCTTGGCTAGCCTCGAGACTAGAATGAGTGGATAAATGACTGGAAGCACTCTCCGCCATCCATCGTAACGCTTGGTCACGCTGATCGGGCCTCAACAGTTGTGAACCCTGCCCCCTGCCCAACTGTCCTATAAAGCAAGGGATGGTGGATGTGTGCAACACCGGACGTCCCTCTGAAGCACGCACTGTATCCCCAATCATTTCACAGGGGGTTGAAACCCCAGATGCATTTCTGCATCCCTGTCCTCTTCGCTTTGCCCTACGGATTGTAGTAGCCGTTTAACTTTTTTTAATAGTATACAATTTAGCTGTACCACACACTGTTTACAGCCGTATACTTGATATAGAATTGTTTTTACAACAATAGAAAAAAAAGGGCTGATTGGCGCCTTTAGTGGACGCAGACTTTGCAAATGCGAGTCGAGATAACAGCTATATTATCCCACACACTGTATACAGCCGTATACTTGATATAGAATTGTTTTTACAACAATAGAAAAAAAGGGCGCCTTTAGTGGACGCAGACTGATCAAATTTGTGGTAGCAAGATAAAAGGTATTATCCCACAATTACTGTATATAGCCGTATACACTATTAGTAGGTATACACACTGGGGGAGATTTATCAAAGGGTGTAAAATTTAGACTGGTGCAAACTGCCCACAGCAACCAATCACAGCTGGATCAACACTGGACGTCCCTCTGAAGCACGCGCTGTATCCCCAATCATTTCACTGGGGCTTGAAACCCCAGATGCATTTCTGCATCCCTGTCCTCTTCGCTTTGCTTTACGCATTGTAATAGCCGTTTAACTTTTTTTAATAGTATACAATTTAGCTGTACCACACACTGTTTACAGCCGTATACTTGATATAGAATTGTTTTTACAACAATCACAGCTTAGCTTTCCTTTCAGCACTGCCTAAAGCTGAGCTGTGATTGGTTGCTGTGGGTAGTTTTCACCAGTCTAAATTTTACACCCTTTGATAAATCTCCCCCACTGTGTATACACACTGCCTGTCTCACAACAGTTTATACAGTGTAAACACACTGCCTGTCTCACAACAGCTTTTACAGTGTGTGTATACACTGCCTGTCTCACAACAGCTTATACAGTGTAGACACACTGCCTATGTCACAACAGCTTGTAAATGTCTGCTTTTATACAGTTTTAGCCCTAACAAGGGCTTTTACCTAACTTCACCTAAAAACGCCTTCACTGAAAGCAGACTGGATAAATCTGTAGCAGCAAGGTAAAAGCTGATATCACACATGCTGTATACAGCTGTATACACTATCGGTGGGTATACACATTGGGGAAATCAAAGCACAGCTTCCAGCTCTGGTGAAAGGAAAGTGGAGCTGTGATTGGTTGCTGTGGGCAGTTTGCACCAGTCTAAATTTTACACCCTTTGATAAATCTCCCCCTACATTGTGTATACACACTGCCTGTGTAACAACAGCTTGTAAATGTCTGTTTTTCTATAGTTTTAGCCCTAACAAGGGCTTTTGTGGGTCCCTTCCTACCTAACTTCACCTAAAAACACCTTCACTGGAAGCAGCAGCAAGATAAAAGCTAATATCACACACGCTGTATACAGCTGTATACACTATCAGTGGGTATACACACTGTGTATACACACTGCCTGTGTAACAACAGCTTGTAAATGTCTGTTTTTCTTTAGTTTTATCCCTAACAAGGGCTTTTGGGGGCCCCTTTCTTCCTAAACTTCACTTAAAACCTTCCTCTCCCTGCTTTACAGACTGTCCCTCTCTAGTTCCACCCAGCAAGTGACAAAAATCAGAAATCACTATTCTTTCTATTCAGGAGGTCACATGGTTTAGCCAGCCAATCACAGTTAGAGTTTTTTTTTTAATTCCTGCCTACTCCTAGTGACTGTCCCTACCCCCTGCATGTTTATTGGCTGGAAAAAAGTGCCAGGGGATATGGGAGGGCGAATCAAATTTTTACTGCGTTTTTGTACGAATATTCGACCGCGGTCGAATACCTCGAATAGCTTTCTATTTGATCGAATACCTGTTCGATCGCATAGTACTCGCTCATCTTTAGTAGTTATCTATTTAAACAACATACTCATTTTCTCCTCAGATTGAAAGTCTCACCAAGAACATGTGCAGGAACTAAAGTTTAGGTTACGTAAACATTCTTTATGTGCAAAATGTTCTAAGTTTTTATTTGATGTCCAAGAGGTTGGATGTCTTGGGTACATTCTGACCCCCAATGCTGTACAGGTAACCCTTAAAAATTTCTCAGCCAGATCCACTTTGTTGAAGGAAATTAAAAAGTTTTAGGGTTTGCCAATTTTGGGTATGTGCACACTGAGCAATTTTCACAGAATTTCAAGTGACTCGAAATTCCACTCGTAAAAAAATTAGCAGTCTTTGCTCCCATTGTTTTCTATTGTATTTCCGCACATTAGTGCACACAGAGGAAATTTCTGTTCATAATTCTGTCCGGATTCCGCACAGAATCTGCGTTCTGCCCAAAGAATTAACATGTCAATTCTTTGGCCGGATTCTGCTAGAGAAATCCTATAGAAGTAAGTTGGGCTTAAATTCTGCTCGAAATTTAGCTTGAATTCCGCTTGCATTTCACTTAAATTTCACTTGATTTCCGCTCCTATTCTGCCAGAGCAGAAAAGGAGAGGAATTTCAAGCAGAAATCTTTGCTCTTCAATTCCTTGCGGAATACGCAAGAATTGCCTAATGTGCAATACCCTTTTAGGGTATGTGCACACTTTGGAAAAGCAACGTAAAATCCATTGCGGAATCCACCATTAGCCAACTGCAGCGTGCGTCCGCATCTCCACCCATGTCATAGACTCCATTCTTTGCACGGGCAGATTCCGTTGTCCATCCAAAGAATGAACAAGTCTATGACACTGGCAGAGGTTTTAAAGAAAAGCTTCTCTTCCCTCCAGTATTGGTAGCCCCTAATTTAGAATTACTGTTTGTGGTAGAGGTAGACGCCTCAGAGACTAGTCTTGCAGCAGTACTATCTCAGGGCAGAGAACCCTATACCAACCTGAGACCTGTGGCATTCTTCTCCAAAAAGTTCTCCACTTTTGAGTTTAACTATGGTTGCGAGTGGGACTTAAGGGGCTATTTATCAGGGTGGTGTGGTGCTTTCCCCATCATGGAGGCACCCCGTGGCAACAGGCTAGAGATATCTGGCTATCCCGTGTTTTGAGACTCGCAACCGAGACTCCGCGGACTCTTGTTTTGCATATTTACATTTTTTGGGGCATCAGTGGAGACTCTTGATTGAGTACTTCATTGGAGTTTTTTCGCTGTTCTCCTTGAGTTAAGTGATTACTGTGTTTTGTTGGTTGATTTGTTATTGCCCCAACTAGCCAGAATCCTACTCCACACTGATGAGGGTCAAATACCCCGAAACAGCTGTCTGTGGATGGAGGCCTGCCTTGGCAAGCCCTTGTCATGATTGCAATACTCGTACCTTGAGTTAGACATTGACAAAAAGGAGCCACCCTGGTATTTCCCTGTTTGGGTTCCAATACTCGCAACCGAGTGGGACTTAAGGGGCTATTTATCAGGGTGGTGTGGTCCTCTCCCCATCATGGAGGCACCCCGTGGCAACAGGCTAGAGATATCTAGCTATCCCGTGTTTTGAGACTCGCAACCGAGACTCCACGGACTCTTGTTTTGCATATTTAAATTTTGGGGGGCATCAGTGGAGACTCTTGACTGAGTACTTCTTTGGAGTTTTTTTTTTTTTTTTGCTGTTCTCCTTGAGTTCAGTGATTACTGTGTTTTGTTGGTTAATTATGACATCGGAAACTGGGAGTTACTACCCATTAAGTGGGTCTTTGAGGAGTGGAGACATTTTCTGGAGGGAGCTCGGTATCAAATAATGGTCCTTACAGACCACAAAAACCTTCTGTAATAATAAAAGGCTAAGAGATTAAATCCTTTTCAGGCACGGTGGGCCTTGTCTTTCGACAGGTTCAATTTTGTGATCACTTATCGTCCAGGGGCAAAAAATGTCAAGGCCGATGCTCTATCTAGAAGTTTTTGTGTCTGTGATGCTCTGGATGGTGAACCTAAGAGCATCCTCTCACCTGGTGTGGTTGTTGCTAGGTTGTCCGCTTATTTGAAGTCAATTTTGGGGTCATAGAACATTGTGGCTGTGAAATTACCACCTGACAATCTTTTTGTACCTGTTCATCTTAGACAGGAAGTATTGAAAGAAATACATTCTTCTTTGTTGTCTGGTAATCCAGGTATAGTGGGCATCGGTTACTTTTTGTCACGTTTCTGTGAGATGTCCAGGAATTCATTAAGACATGTCAAACCTGTGCCAGGGATAAAACCCTTCCCCTTCTCCTGTCCAGTAGGCCCTGGTCTCACGTGTCTATGGACTTTATTACTGATCTTCCCCGCCAAGAAAAGACTGTGGTCTCGGTCATTGTATATCAGTTCAGAATGTTAACTAAAACTACCTAATGCAAAGATGCTTGCAGGTCTATTTGTATGTCATGTTCTTCGACTTCATGGTATACCTACTAACGTTGTGTCAGATAAGGGTGTACAATTTATGTCGAGTTTCTGGAGGGCATACTGTAACAAGTTGGAAATCACATTCGCTTTCTCCTCGGCCTTTAACCCTGAGACCAATGCGCAGGCTGAGAGATATAAACAATCTCTAGAACAGTATCTAAGATGTTATGTCTCTGATTGCCATTAAAGGTGGTCTGAGTTCTTACCCATAACAAAATTTGCCCTCCTCTTCTTTAATTATGGTTTTTATTCTAATTTTTTTTGCCGTACACAACCATGAAACTCAGTTCTTGTAACCGATAAAATGTGTAGAGTTTTTGCAAAGAGTCTTGTGACTCATGCCCAACAGAATCAAATCAAATATGCCAATCGTAATTGTCGTCCTGGTTCTAATTATTTGGTTGGGGATAAAGTCTGGTTGTCCACAAAAAACGTATGACTCCTTGTTCCCTCAGCCAAGTTCGCTTCTCCATAAATAGGTCCCTTTCCGATTGTTGAAACAATAAATCCAATCTCGTTCAGATTATAATGACCTCGTTCCTCACGAATGCACCCTGTATTTAACAAATCTTTGCTGAAAAGGTATATCCCGCCTGCAGTCTCATCTCCTCCTCCTCCTCCTCTTCCTCCTCCTCCTCCTCCTCCTCCTCCAGTAGTAATAGCAGGGGTGATTAGAATTTGAAGTAGAGCGGATTCTTGATTCCCGAAGGATTTGTAATTTATTACTTGGTGCATTGGAAGGATTGCAGTCTAGAGGGGCAAACTTGGGTTAAAGCTAGGAACTTTTACGCTCTGGCTTGGTAAAAAATTTTTATTTACTGTACCCTTCCAAGTCTGGAAGTCTCTGTGAGGGTCCAGAGGCCTCTATTCATGGGGGGGTTATGTTAGGATCCTACACCACAGATGCAGGTGGCCGGCTCTCTGCAGGCGGCAACAACGTCCCTGACAACCAACCCGGCTGTATGTTATGGATGTGCAAACAGCGTCCCTAGTTCTTGCCGCGGCTGGGGAATCACCCCTCCTCCTCATCCCCCGGTCAAATGGCCTAGGTGTCCTCAATTTAATATAATGCTGACAGATGGCCGCACCACCAGTCAGCTCTGTGTGGGGACTGACTGGGGGCTGGAGTCTCTGCCACAATCAAGTCTGGGGCTGACTACTGCCCCATCGTGCTCCAGTGCCTGCAATAGAGCCTTATTACTGTGTGTAACTAAGCTAGCATTGTATTCGGATTGTTGTTCCCTGTTTTTCCTGATTTTGGCTTGGCTTTTTGACTATTCTCCCGCATTTCTGATTCTTTACTGCTACGATTGAGAGTTTTCGACCTGGCTTGTTTATCTTGAGTATATTGTGTTTGTTTTGTATTAGGGTCATATTCCACGGGCCGAGGAGGGCCTGATCAACGATGTAAACGAGCGCCGATCTACTAGATCGCAGCTCGTTTACTGGGCCGGTTCCACGGCCCGATGATCGTTGAGTGAGGGCTGCAGGGACATCGTTACCGATGTCCTTGCAGCCCTTGCAGCATCATACATTACCTGCAGGGCTTCTCCTTTGCGCTGTCATCGTCCCCGGGTCCCGCTCGCTCTATCTTCAGAATGGCCTGAAGTCAGCCACTGCTGCACTTTAATGAAGCAGCCACGTTCCCAGCTTCATATTGATACATAATGCACTGCAGGGCCTACCCCCCCCCCCCCCCCCCCCCCCGTAGGTTCCATGTTTTACGGAACGTGGGAATAAACCCTCAGGCTGGACCTTTTGATGGCTATTGTGCAGCTCGATTGGAGTCAATTGGTTTTGAGCAGGTGGAGGTCATTGGTATCTGTGGTAAGCTGGAGTTACTTTGTTTTATGTTTATACCCCTACAATACATTCTAATGCCATGTTCACAAAGCGTAAGAGACCAGCTGTTCCGTGACCCGGCCGGGTCACGGAGCGGCTGGTCTCTGAAAAGATCATCCCAGCTGGTACTGCAGTATCGGCTGGATGATCTTTTGGCCCTCAGAGTTCTGATGTGGGCTCATCCGTGCGCTCCTGCATTAGAAATCCCCACTGCACGCTATGAAGCTTGCGGACCCAGACGCTCGCTTCAGTGTGCACTGACATGGTTTTCTATAGCCGCTATTCACTAATCGGCAACAACGGCCTAAGAAATACGAAAAAATATGTTGTGTGAACATAGCCTAATGCTTTATTCTAAAGATTCTGATTATTTTGTATATATTTTTTCTTCTTATATTTCTTCTTGGTTTATTTGAAATTTAAATTTGATTTGACTGCTCCCCTGTAATTGTGACTTTTCTAATGATTTATAGTGTTGGTCTTTTTTTTTTTTTCATAGGTGAAAATACATTGTAACTGGTTATATAAACCTCTCCCTGCTACAAGCTTCTCAGCATTGCTGACCGACTCCTTACATCCCTGTGCTGCTGCTGCTGATACATCTGATGGGACATTGGAGGGAACACAAGACTCTTCTTCTCCTGGACATGATGTTACTGATCTTGGTTCTCTGTGTGACCTTCTGTATTGCTGAGATCCAGGACTCTGCAGCTCAATGTGATCTGGTAATGAAGAATTACACCTTTGAGTACAAATATTCTCAGGAAGGAGACATCATTATAGGAGGGATCTTCACTGTCCATTCCTGGGTGTCACAGTGGAAAGATACAGCAAGTCTTTTCTACAACTGGATGTGTTCAGGGTAAGTAGGAATCATCATATATGAAATCAAGAGCAAATGCAGCAGACTAATCACATGAATTATAACTACTGTCCTTAGAAAAAGCTGAATATGATCTGCATTTGGACATGTAAATTGATACATTTAATAAATATATATAAACAATATTAAAGGAAATAAAAAGGACACATCTATTGAGTAAACATATGTTGTAATATATCAAGATTGTTCATATATTTAAAAAAGGTACATGGAAAATGAGAAAACAGAGAATAAAAAATAGAATAAACTAATTGGTAAAAATAAGATGATAATAAGTGATAAAAAATGTGGAGGTACCAATGATGTAATAAGAGTTCTGTGAGTATATCTTATATAAGATTTCTTATATTCATCATTGCGATGGTCCAATTACCACGTGTGCCTGGAAAAATGAGACACAAATCGTAAGCTTCCTTGGCACAAGAGCCAGGGTTGAAACGCATCGGCTATGTTTAAGAAGAAGGGAAATCTTATCTTTGTGAACCATAGGCATGGGGATGTGTCTGGGTAATCCTATGTTGGGGTATAGGTTGGACATTGGACTGTGGTGAGGCATTAAGCTGGTGTTGATTATATGGGCTTTGATGGACATGGACATTGGGCACTTCATTTAGATATGGGGGGGGGGGGGGGGTTATCAAAAGGGCGTAAAGTAGAACTGACACAGTTCCAGCCATCCAGTACAAGCCCTTACTGTGACTAGAAGCTGCCCTGCCTCGCTCCCCTCTGTTTTGTCATGTTCTGGCTCCTCATCCTCTACCTTTATGAGATCCTCAAGATCTAATGTGTCTGGATCCAGCCATTCTGAGAAACTTAGGAGCACTTACCGTGCAGATGGCACTGCAGTGCCATGAGTCTCTGTTGGACCCGCAGTAGCACCCTGGCTGCTGACACTGCCTAAAGGGTCTGATTTTTTAAAGTTTTTTGACATAATGATCAATCAGCCCACAATCTGCCCACAATCAGCCAACAATCTGCACACAATCAGCCCACACTCTGCCCACAATTAGCCGACAATCTGCCCACAATCAGCCGACAATCTGCCCACAATTAGCCCACACTCTGCCCACAATTAGCCCACACTCTGCCCACAATCTGCCAACAATATGCCCAAAATCTGACAAACTACCCACGATCTTCTCTCTGTCCCTATAACATACAAAATGATCTCCCTGCTCTGCGCTCTCTGTCTGCTCTCTCCTCCATTACACGCACAAATCACCTTATATAGAGGGGGGGGGGGGGGTGCTGGCATCACAGAGGAGCCTGCAGCTGATTGGATGAGCGCTAGGGATTATGGTTAATCTCTTTCTCCTGCCCAGTGATGCTCCAGACAGCTTACAGTAGAAGTGCGTCCACCATTTTTATGTGAATTACCCTAACAAATATACTTGAATTTGCTTCATTATTCTCTACCCTCAATGAATAAACACACATATAAGAACGTTTTTTTTAGCACGTCAAGTAATGTGACTGTAATCTTACAGTGGAGCTCAATAGGTCATTCAACTGTCAAAAAATTTAAATTAACATCCCCCTCACATAGGCATGTACCTTGTGATGGCAAAAGGAATAGACAAAATCCCAGATTCAAGAAGGCTTTCCTCTGATTGTATAAAAAAAAAAGAAGTTTTCCTACAGCTAAAGGCTATGTTCACACTACGTACGAATCCGTACGCATTCCGTACGGCGCCGTACATGTGCGGCTGAAACAACGGGCGTGCGAATATTCGATGTGCGGGCGGATGCGTACGCAATGTGTACGCAATGCGTACGCATTGCGAACGTACGCCCTTAGTCTACTTACGCTTCCTGAGCCCCCTACGAAGCGATCTGACAGCGGTCTTTTACTTGGAAATCTTCGCCTAGCCCTGGACACCCCACAGAACCTTTTGGATCGGCATAGAAGAGCGGAAAAATGAAGAAATCACCACTTCGTACGGATTCGCAGGATATGCTACAGGCGTAAGTTACAGCCTTCCGGCCGGAAACGATGGTCTGGTTCATTTCTTACGGCGCCGTATACGATCCCGGCGTACATTCGTACGAAGTGTGAACTGTGCGGCCGGGATCGTATACTTTGCATTGTACGCTAACTACGTAAGTTTCCGGCCGCATATTCACGGAAGCTTACGTAAGCTTACGTAGTGTGAACATAGCCAAAAGTTGTAAAAGAATTTGCCATTGTGCTGGATTTTTTTTTATCTATCTATCTATCTATCTATCTATCTATCCATCTATCTATATCACCAGTTTATCATGCCAACAAAGGTACCTTATTGCCAACGCTACACATGGAGAGGGCTACTGCTTCCACCTCCATTCTAACTGTAGTGGCGGCACTGAACTTCTAGTCATCAGAGAGGATGAGTATCAGAACATCTTTCATCAACGATTAATAGTCTGCCCCGTGCAGGGGCTATCTGTTTTGTTTTTTTATTTTAGTCTGTACCACCACTAAAAATATTTTGTATTCACTACAGATAAGTTTTCACCTCTAGTTTATTCTTACCTGCTGGGGACACAGATTAAGGCTAGGTTCAAACGTCGTATGAACCGGATCTTAAGCGCGCCCGCATCAGAGCTTCCCATAGTGCATAGTGAAGCGAGAGCCGGAGCCACTCGCTTCACTGAGTGAACTGACAGGGCTTTCTTCGGCCGAAATTCACTGAATTCCGGCCGTAGAAAACTGACATGTCAGTTATTTGCGGCCCCGTATGAGATGAGCGTATACGATGTGTATACGCTCCGGACGGGATCCCATTGAAAGTAAGGCATTGTTCCACCGCGCAAAAAGTACGGCTGTTGTTGCCGTGTGAACATAGCCTAAAGGATGAATTTGGGCAGATGTACTGTATACTTTAAGTGACACAATTTTCATGTATTGTTTCATAGTGTTACTCCCAGAGAATATACCCATCTGAGAACTTTTCTCTATACCATTGAGGAAATTAATAATCTTACAGATATCCTGCCCAATATCACTCTGGGATATCACATATATGACTCCTGTGGATATGAGAATAAAGTTATAAAAGATGTTCTGCAGATAATGTCTGGACACACAGTAACGGCTCCAAACTATTCCTGTATGGAGAAGGATGCGGTGGTCGGGTTTATTGGAGATTTACGTTCTGTCACTACTCTCCCTATGGCCCAGCTGTTAAACCTATATGGGTATACACAGGTAAATACAGAAAGTAATAAACTCTAAAATCTATAAATATTTACCTATTTTTTATAGTTATAGTCTTGGTGAGTTAATCTGAATATCAATACTTTTATCCATATTTAATAGAAATGAGCAAACTGAATCTTATGAAAAGAGATAAGTTCCAAACTTTGCAAAAGGTTTCGTTTGCACTGAACGAATCTTTTTGCAAAGTTCTTAAAGAATTTGTAAAGAATGGCTGATACACAATAAAATACACAATAATAAAATAATACTATATGTATTATGTTTATTGTTTGTTTAATATTTTTATTTTTACAATGGGAAAGGGGGTATTTTAAACTTTTATTGGGAGGGGGTTTATAAGGTTTTTTTTTAATACTTTTAAAAACGTTTTTTATTACACTTTTTTTCACTGTAAATTATGCAATCATACCCCTGCCCATCGGTTCATGCAGCTGCAGGGGTCCCGATCACTCAGAGACAGAAGCTTGTTCTGTCAGTGAGTACCTTAAAGGGGTGTAAGGGGTTGATGAGACGCAGCTGTGGGATTGCAACTGCCTCTCATTACCTCAGGCCTCGGACACACTGATGTGTGTGGGACCGCTCTCACTGCAGTGGTCCTGCACACACCAGAAGCCCCTCAGTCAGGAACATATATATACATTCCTACTGCACAGGGTATGTGCAGTAGAATGTATATATATGTATTACTAACGGGAAGGGGTCAATCACTGACTGAGATGGGATATCGCTTTGACGGGCAGTCACTCCAGGACAAACATAGGGAAATGTCAGGATAAACTCCCAAGACTAAATTTTATTATATGTGATTGTGCTCAGAGACAATAATGACAGCCCGCTCAGCCAGTTACTAACTGTGAAGCTGTCCCATCTAAGTCAGTGATTAGCTACAGGGGACAACTTTGCTTTAAAGTTCAATTAACCTGCCGAATCATACTTTTGAAAAGTTGTTTTTTCTTGTCCAACGTCTTTAACTGCTTACATATCCTTCCCCTTAATAGGTACCATTGTCATAAGAAAAATAGTGCTATTCACTGTACCATTCAACGTTTTGAATGTCAGAGCTGATCTAATGACTTTTTGGTGTTTTCAATTATTGTTTTCAGTAAACAACAATAGTCCAGAATTATCCAACTGTGTAAAACAGAAACTGGTGTAAACTGCCCATAGCAACCAATCACAGCCCAGCTTTTATTTTGTTTTAGCCGAAATCTGAGCTGTGACTGGCTGCACTAGTTTAAATTTTACACAATTTGATAAATGTGGGACAATTTTTAAATGTTCTGATTTATTATTTTTGTTTCACATGTTAACCCCTTACGGTCAAAGCCAATTTTCGTTTTTGCACTTTTGCTTTTTCCATTTTATGTTTAAAAGTCCATAGCGCTTGCATTTTTTCACCTAGAGACTTATATAAGCGTTGATTTTTTGCGCTTATTTTTTGCGAAACCAATTGTACTTTGCAATGATGCTGCAAAACCGGAAAAAAAAATCATTTGCGCTGTCAAATTGAAAAAAAAAACCAAAAAAAACAAAAAACAAATTTGTTTTGATTTAGGAGAGTTTTGCATTTACGCCATTCGCCCTATGGTAAAACTGACTTGTTATGCATGTTCCTCAAGTTGTTATGATTACAATGATATGTTACATGTAAAACTTTTGTATTATGTGATGGCTTTTACGACTTTTTGATCACTTTTTATTAATTTTTTTCTGGATTTGATGCAACTAAAAATGCAAAATTTTGCACTTTGGATTTTTTTTTTTGCCCTGACGCCGTTTACCGTGCAAGATCAGGAATGTGATTAATTAATAGTTCGGGTGATTACGTGCGCGGCGATACCAAATATGTTTGTTTATTTATTTGTTTCTTTATTTATATTTATAACATGAGAAAAGGGGGGGGGGGGGGGGGGGGGTGATTTGGACTTTTATTATGGGAGGGGGATTTTTTATTAATAAAAACAGTTTTTTACTTTTTGTTAAAATAAACTAGAAGTCCCCCTGGGGGACTTGTATATACACAGCACTGATCTCTCATAGAGATCAATGCTGTGTATATACACAGCAAAGATCGATTACATCGGTCACAGATTGCTTTGGCCTGCTGCAGGCCACAGCAATCTATTGCTGAGCCGGGATCAGCGTCAGTGCGACGCTGAGGCCCGGCTCGGCTAGGAGAACGGATCTCCCCCCTGCGATCGCATCGCAGGGGTGAGATCCGTCCCACTAGACACCAGGGACGTGAGGTCTGAAGCCCTTCAATGCAGCTGTCAGGTTTGACAGCTGCATTGAAGTGCTTAATTAGCCGGTGCGGCAACGGGACCTGCGCCGGCTAATAGAGCCACTGCCCCGCTGCAGATTGCAGCCTGGAGCGGTGCCGATCAGAGCGGGGTCCCGGCGGGACCGCGCTCTGAACATCTCCCGCGGCACCGTGACGTACCAGGTACGTCATGGGTCGCAAAGGCATTAAAGTATGTTATGTGTTGTTGAGGGCCTTTGTTATGTAATATGGGCATTGCTGTTTTTCCCCTATTCTAGATCAGTTATGGGGCAAGAGATCCGCTTCTTAGTGACAAGGAGCTTTATCCAAACTTCATTCGGACAGTTCCAAGTGACAACATACAATATTCAGCATTTGTGAAATTATTGGAAAGAGTCCAGTGGAATTGGGTCGGGATCATCACATCAGATGATGACAGCGGACTGCGAGAGCTACAACAACTAAGCAAATTATTCACATCCCATCAGATCTGTGTAGAATTCAGCATTCGTGTATCTCAGTATAGTTATAAGTCTGTCCCTCCAGCTTTACAGACCTCATCTACCGATGTTATTATTATCTGTGGCTCCCATAGTCTGACTTACATAAAGTTTCTGTACACTATAGAGGATTCTATATCTAACAAGACTCTTATACTTCCAAGTTCATGGTCACATGCTATTGAACTTACAGGTCCTGCTAATTGCAGTTTAGTGTTTTCAATCCCCACATACAATATTACTGGGAAAGAATTTTTTAATATTGTTCAATTATCCCACCAGCCTACTGATGGGTTGCTGGAAGATATCTGGATGACTACGTCCTATTGCTTAACAGGAAATAAATTAAAGGATTTTCTTATAGCATTATTTTATCAATTTCCTTTTCGTCACTGTTCTGAGGAAATGAAACCTAATCTAAAGTGGAATTTCCCTGAAGACACGACTCCTTACCACGTGTATACTGCCGTCTATATTATGGCTCAGACTTTGCACCAAGTGAACATTCGTCTAAATGCTGATATGTCAAATTCCTTGAAAATTGATGACTATAAAATCAGAGTGAGTATTAGAAACCCTGTATATTTCAGATGTATTTAATTGAATTTCAAAAAGTTTTACTCATTGCATACACTAAATTAGACTGCCATGCATAGTGCAGTCTATTAAATTCTGACGCTTGGACGTTGATTTGAGTAGACCAATCTGGCTAGATGGGAGCATTGTTTACTAAAGTCATACGGTAAACAGATCACTGATCAGTACTCACTTCATCCTCGTTCCCTGCTCGCTGCCGGTGCTATTACAAAAACAGTAAGCGAGTAGGAAGAGCTGCAGGACGGGCTGCTCAAACGATCCTTAGATCGTTCTGGTGGCCCATTGTAGTCAGCGGGGGTCTGCTGCCACAATTGCAATTACGCAGAATGACATCCAGCAGTCCTTCGCTATAATTATCATGATTTTTACAATCTGTTGAAAGAGCGTAATCATCCAACATTGTGCATGTTGGCTGATCATGGCCTGCTATTACAAAAAACTATTATCGGCAGGAATGTCCAGTAATGGGACAGGCCGCGACCAGTCATTGGCTGAGCAGCTGGCAGCCTGTTAGCATAGAGACCGGAACGGAAGGCAGAGCTGCAGAGACCAGTGAAGGCCTGAGGACACCAAGGAAGGCCCAAGGACACCCGTGAATGTGGTAAGGTAAGTAGTTAATACTTTATTATTTTACATTAAAGTCCAGGGGCTGCAGGAACATCGCTAATAGTATCAGTTCAGACCTTGCAACCCGATAGTCGGCCCATGTAATTGCTCAGTAAACAAGCGCCAATCTAGCAGATCTGCGCTCATTTACTATTTATGATTGGGCCGTGTAATAGGACTCTAAGACGATTTGATAAATCTCCCGAATAGTCTTAGTGAACAAACATTCTAGTATATAAAGGCTCAGATTTATCAAAGGGTATAAAATAGAAACTGGTGCAAACTGCCCACAGCAACCAATCATTGTTCAGCTTTCAAATATTTGTGAGCTCCGGTAAAATGAAAGCTGAGCTGTGATTGGTTGCTGTGAGCAATATACACCAGTTTATAACTTAAATCTTTTTATTAACCCGGGCCATAGGAGAGGCCTTCTGGGTTAATGCATTGGCCAATACGCTTAATAGGAATTTGTGTGTATTGTTATCCATAATCTGCATGAAGTGAGTGATGAATATATAGATATTTCTTTGGTTACCTTATCACAGCTATAGTTTATATTTTAAAGCTAAAGCAACACATAAAAAAAATAAATCCTTTCATTAATGAGAATGGAGATTGGATAACACCTCTAAATATTAAGAACTGGGTAAAAGGAATAACAGGAGAAAGGAAAACATCCAGGACGACTGTCGGAAGGTTTGATGCATCATTTCCAGAAGATGATCAGCTGCATATTCATCCCCATATGATAACATGGAGACACAACATGGTAGGTTAACTTGAAGCCCTTTTAAAAGCAAATCTGTAGGCACACCAAACCCCTGCACTTTACCAATATGGTGGTACTAATACAGCGGAGCCTAGTGCATACGTGCCTTGGCCTGCAGCGCCTCTCTCTTTTTTGCTGTCCACCCTAACCACAAGGGTGGGGGAGATTTATCAAAGGGTGTAAAATTTAGACTGGTGCAAACTGCCCACAACAACCAATCAGCTCAGCTTTAGGCTCTGCTGAAGGGAAAGAGGAGCTGTGATTGGTTGTTGTGGGCAGTTTGCAGCAGTCTAAATTTTATACCTTTTGATCAATTTCCCCCCTTTGGGTTTGTCCGAACTGAACCTTAAACCAAATGCACTAAATCAGCTAAATGATTGCAGGTGTTTGGCTTTTTTGTTTGAGATTCAAAAAGTTTGCTCATCTGCACTTACTTGTCTGTGCTCCCCCTGTGACCTCCTTTTCCAGCGTCCCCAGCAGCAGCCTTAAGCCCATTCAGTCAATCACTGACAGAGACAGGACAGCTGTGTGACCAGTGATTGGTTGAGCAGGCTGTAACTCGTAAAATGAGCTCAGATCAGCAAATCACTGGCCGCGACCCTGATCCGTCTCAGTTAGGGTGTGTTTACACAGAAAGATTTATCTGACAGATTTTGGAAGCCAAAGCCAGGAATGGATTTGAAAAAAGGATAGATCTCAGTCTTTCCTTTATGACCTGATCCCTGTCTATAGTCTGTTCCTGGTTATGGCTTCAAAGATCTGTCAGATAAATCTGTCTGTGTAAATGCACCATTAGTCATTGATATGCTGAGCGGGCTGTTAATCTCGAGAAAACATAATGCGAGTCAGTGATTGGCTGAGAGGGCTGTCACTCCCAAAATGAAAGAAAAAGCTTAGTCATCCAATTACTGGTCAGCCAACCACTGACTGACTGAGAAGGGACAGCGCCATGACCAGTGATTGGATGACTAAGCTTTTTCTTTAATTTCAGGAGTGACAGCGGGTTCAGCCAATCACTGACTTGGTGAAAAGGGACAGCAGCATGGCCAGTGAATTTCTGAGCAGGCTGTCACTCTCAGGCTGGAGGTGATACCAGATGCTAATAGGAATACACTGGGAAACCACAAACATGTGAGTATACCTATGTTTATTGAAATGTGAGACTGCCATCTTTACAAATTAGTTATGAACATTGCAAAAAGTTTGTAACAAATCTCAGTTTGTAAGATTCAGATTTGTGTTAGGCGTGTATTTTATGAAGATATCACTTGTATATTTGCTTTCTTCTTTATGCACATCATTTTATTTATTGGCTCATACTTGCATTTTATGCATAATATTTATTTAATTTTTTGTACCTCTTCATCTTAGTCATTCCATTTATTACTCTTGTTGATGGTCTTTGAACCTTCACCAGCTCCACCATATTTTTTTTGTAGTACACTGGTGCCCAAATTTGTACTTAATAATGTGCAGTCTGACTGGTGTCTTTCACACTGGTAGAATTATTTCCTCACTTCTTCTGATGATCCCCTTAATCTTATTATTATTATTATTATTATTATTATTTGGTTGCTCTAGTAAAATAACTGTGAACTAAAAGTCTTAAGTCCTTTTTCATGTCAGTGTTGCCTGGTGTTTTACCGTATAGTACTTAATCTTTTACACGGGTTGATTCAGGGGAACGCTTACTTGCTCCTTGTTCCCTGATCGCTGCTGGCGCTATTAAACGCGCCAACATGTCGGATCGTCCAGGCAGCCCATAGGAAATAGAGGCAGTCAGCTGCCACCACTCTTGTTTCACGGAGCAACTGCAGCAGATCGTTGCTAGGTTGATCGTTTGTGTTTTAGCCTGTTGATCATTGTTTTCTATTACAGAAAGCAATTATCGTCCATAATGGCCAATAATCGCTTTGTGTAATACGGCCTTCAGCCATGCTCTACCAAACCATTGTTTGGATGAAAATAGATTAGGGAATACCACAGACCACATTGAAGGACTTTTCCTAGTTACTTTCTGCACCACCTCCTCTACAATTTTTTCAAGACAGGGTCTTGACATAAACCTGATAAGTATTTATTTATCATATCTCTAATCTTCCCATACTGTTTGCCAATCCCAGTGTTTAAAATAGGTCGAATAACTTGTTGCTTTATTTTCTCTTTGCTAACATTTACAATCAAAGTTTTTCTATCCAGAGACAAAGCTCTGGCAAAGGCCCTGTTACAGTATGGAAAGGAATACAACCTCGCCACTAGGTGTCGCCGCAAATCACCACACTATGTGGCAAAAACCACATTATGCAGTTGCAATATGTGGATTTCACTGCGAATTGGCAGTGTTAAATCCACTGCAGATCCGGTGTGTTTGAAGGCACCCTGAAAATACAAAATGCCCCTCCTGAATAACCACCTTCCTTTTCTACTGACCAAAACCTACAGTTTCAGATCTGGCAAACAACTACACAAAAATACAGATACTTTTCTCACTTTGATGTCTCGATTTAGGCCATCAAATTGTCTTTCCCTCGATTTAGGCCATCAAATTTTCTTTCCCTTGATTTAGGCCATCAAATTTTCTTTCCCTCTCTCACTGTGGCAGAATTTCCTCCCCATACAATTCCTTTTACTGGATAAGGCTTATTAACAACACATAAAAAGATGAGTAAGATCACCAACTGTCCAAACCTAGATTTCTTTATCCATGCCAGTTTAATCAAAACTTTGAAACCCTTATGCTGCAATCTGAATGCTAATCAAAAACCCTCTTGTTTTGAATGATTTATCCTACAGTCAAACCAACGCTCAGTAGACTTCTTTCCATTTTTTTTTTACTTTTTATCAAAACCTTTTATAAGTATTCTTCATGACCAAATCCACAAGTGCTTTCATATCTGCCTAGGAGAAGGACCTTGAGACAACCCTCTCTGAACAAACAGCTTAAACTCTGTATGAATATATCAATGGAGACTTTTGAGTGAGTACTTCATTAGATTTATTTCACTGATCTCCCGGAGGTCAGGGATTTCTGTGTTTTGTTGGTCTACTTTTCATTGCCCCTGATAGCCAGAATCCTGCTTCACACTGATGAGGAGCAATACCCTAAAACATCTGTCTGTGAAGGGATGACTGGCTTTGGTAAACCCTTTTCATGTCACAATGGATGCCTGGCTTTGATAAACCCTTGTCATGTTGCAATACTGGCAACTGAGTTAGAATGTGACACAAACGAGGCAACCCTGGTATTTCCCTATTTATGTTCCAATATTCACAACCGATTCCCTTAAGGAGCTTTGTATCAGGATGATTTGGTGATCTCCCCACTCGGAGTGACCCCTTGGCAACAGATTTTGCTTTCCCGGAGATATATCTAGCTACTCCTGTGTTCTGAGACTCACAACTGAGGCTCTACTGACCCCCTTTTTTGCATATTTAAATGTATAGGGGGCAATTTATCAATAGAGACTCTAGATTCATCAGAATCCATAAGAACTGCTGCAAGGTCCTACACCTATCTAGGTAGTATCTGACATTTTAAAGGTTTCAAAACATAAAAAATCATTACGGGCAGGGAGTGGGGGAAAGATAAAAAAAAAAAAGACTATGCTTACCTGTCCCTGTGCCCAAGTTGTGCCGCATGACCTGACTCCCATAGCCTGCTGGGTGTAATTTTCTCCCAGGTTCAAGGTAAGTCATAACCAGGCTAAAACATCCAAAACAGGTCATGTCAAACATGTCAGCCAGGTCGTGACTTAGCCGGAGAGGAGCCCAGGAGCAGGGGCACACACTATGCATCTCCAGGAGAGGTGAATATGACCTCTTTTTTATGTTCTCCCATCCTTAGCCAAAATATTTTTTTTGCCTTGCTCTGGACTCCTTCGTTAATGTGTATCTGTTCTCTTTTATCTAGACACCTAAAGGTCGATGCAATGAACCCTGTGTGACAGGAACCCGAAAGGTTCTCAGGAAAGGATATCACATCTGCTGCTATGACTGCCTCCCATGTCCAGAAGGAGAATTTACCAATCATTCTGGTAAATTGTTTACTTTTTCCTCTTTCTCAATCTGGAAAGGGGTTAAAGGGAAGCAAAAAAGATCTTACCTGTTTTATTCCCCTGCACTAACTATTTCCCTCTTACCATCTCAGAAATGTACCTTCCTATATGAGAGGTGGGGTAGATGCACGACATGAGTATCATGTGAAACTATGCATGCATTCAATGTCCAATAGCTGCCCAAGGTCACTGCAACATCTGCCAATGGACATTGAGTACGGGTGTATTTTTGCAGCATGCACCCACCTCCACCCATTCATCTTAGAAAGCATAATTCTAAGACAATCAGAGAGAGCAAGGGAGCATTTTTATTTTGCAATATATTAAAGCCTAAAAATACAAAAATAGGGTAAAAATAACAACATAGATTAAAAGAAAAAACTTCCATTGACCTTTTTTGAGCACTATAACTTTCTTTTTTAGCTTTATTTTAGTATAATGACTCCTTTTCTTATGGGGTGAGCTGTAGTTTTTGTTAATGAAAAAATAAATACACAATGCCATACTGTATTACTGTATCACACCAGTAATTGTAATTTTGTAATTCAAATTTAAAAGGGTAACATTTTAAGATCATGGTGTTTGTTTGTTTGTAATGATGAGCGAATAGTGAGATATTCGAATATTCGATATTCGTACGAATATCCTGCAAATATTCGAATATTCGATCGAATATTCGATCCCATTAAAGTCTATGGGAACAAGTATTCGATTAGTGAAAAACATCTATTTGACCATTTGGGAGGTGAAACCGGAAGCTGGGGGGGATATGAACGCTTATCGAATATTTATCGAATATTCACGGGATATTCGTACAAATATCGAATATTCAAATATCTCACTATTCGATCGAATATCTATTCGATCAAACAGTATTCGCTCATCACTATTTGTTTGTTTGTTTGCCTAAAGTCCTTTTCTGATAAAGAGTTCCTTCTAAGATGAAGATACTCATCCTTACACAATTTCAGGGCATTTTGGCACTAGCTCTCCCATTTAAGAAAATTAAAATTATCCATATATCTGCTAATATCTGGGGATAGGTCCACAAAAGGATTACTATTCATTTATATTTATGAGGGCACAAGAGCACCCCATTGCTGTGCCCCTGAGATGATGATAAACCTTGGTCAAACACAAAAAAATGTAATTCTACAATCTTCAATACGAACCTATTATTGCTGGAGAATTGGAGACCCCATCATTCAACAATATGTTTAACAATTCTTATCCGCCATTTATATGTGATGGAGAAGTACAGGTATTTAGTGTTAACAAAAATATGCCCACTATTATAATCCTTATATTGTTCTTAAATGGGTATAAGAGGAGAACATCTACAAACCCCTCAATACTTTAGCATATATGCAAAGTTTTGAGAAATATTTCAAATTACATTGCTCTGGCCTGCTGCAGACCAGAGCAATGTATTGTCTAGCCGGGATCAGCGTCATTGCGACACTGAAGCCCGGCTAGAAGAATGCATCTCCTCCCTTGCGATGTCCACTAAACAAAAGGGACATGAGGTACAAAGCATTTAAATGCAGCTTTCAGGTTTGACAGCTGCATTAAAATGCTTAATTAGCCAACATGGCAATGGGACCCGCATCGGCTAATAGAGGCACTCCCCGACTACAGACAGCAGCTGGGAGCATCGCCGTTCAGAGCAGGGTCCCGGCGGGACCCCTCTCTGAACTCCCCCTGTGCCACTATGACGTACCAGGTACACTATGGGACGCTAAGGGGTTAAGGAAAATATAACCCCTATTTATTGTCATTCATATACAGGGGGAGGGGGGGCAGGAAATCATATTCTATTTGAGACACAAGTTTCTTCTCTTATTCCCAATATTTGATCTGTTTCATTTTCTGAATTTGTACACATTTTTTATCTAGGGGTCCTATATAGATTGTTGCTTGAACCCCATATTGTCCGTCATATTTTTCTTACATTTTTCTTACTTTTTGAACACACTGCTCTCTCCCTTAGAGTATTCTCAGTCCCTGCCTGTCCCCCCTCCCTATACACATTATGCACAGTGTTCCCAGTTCCCATCAGCGTGTCTTTCACTTATTCTGCCCACACAGTAAAATAGCGTATTGGTCAAAATAAGACCCATTAGTGACCATCATAAAAAGGAGTACGAGCTCTCAATAAGGGGGTGATATCTTTTCAAAAAAGAATCACCAGATGGTCCCTTTGTCACATTTTTAATGATTATTTGTACTTCCTCTTCAAGAATGAAATAGTAGGTAGTAAAAAATGTATGGTTCTGATATGATGATCTAGATGACATATTATATAGTAGAATCAGATCTTCTTTTTATTATTCATAGACAGTGAGAACTGCCAGAGATGTCCTGACCATGAATGGCCGAATGAGGGGAAGAACAATTGTGTTGTGAGACATTATGAGTTTTTGTCCTATGATACTGATGTTGTTGCTTTAGTCTTTTCCATCATCTCCATATTACTCTCTCTTATAACTTTATGTATAATTGGAATATTCACTTTATTCCGGAACATTCCCATTGTCAGAGCCAATAACCGGAACCTCAGCTTCATTCTCCTGAACTCTCTCATGTTCAGCTTACTCTGTGTGTTTCTCTTCATCGGTCGTCCAGAGGATATAACCTGCATGCTGAGACAAATCTTCTATGGGGTCTTCTTCACAGTAGCCGTGTCTTCTGTCCTGGCCAAGACCATCATAGTCTGCATAGCATTCAAGGCCACCAGACCTGACAGTCCCTGGAGAAAGTGTGTGGGGGTTAAGCTTCCTTATACTGTAGTGTTGGTCTGTTCATCTATTCAGATCCTGAATGCAGTTATCTGGTTGTCACTGTCTCCTCCATATCAGGAGTATAACCTGGATTATCCTGGGAAGATCATCATTCAGTGTAATGAAGGGTCAGTCTTGGCCTTTTACCTCATGTTGGGTTATATGGGGTTTCTGGCAGCGGTGAGCTTTGTTCTAGCTTTCCTGGTGAGGACATTACCTGATATCTACAATGAAGCCAAGTACATCACCTTCAGCATGCTGGTGTTCTGCAGTGTCTGGATCTGTGCCATCCCGGCCTATCTGAGCAGTACAGGGAAACACATGGTCACTGTAGAGATATTCGCCATATTGGCCTCAGGGGGTGGAATATTGGGCTGTATGTTTTTACCGAAATGTTACAATATCCTGATGAAGCAGGAAAAGAACAGTAAAGGAAACTTACAGAGACATATTATGTAAATTATTCTCTGTTCAGTATGGTTTTGATGTTCTTTGGCGGGGTTATCCACTATTAAAAAAAAAAAAAAAAAAAAAACATAGCCACTTTCTTCCAGAGACAACACAACACTTGTCCCCAGTTCAGGTGGGCTTTGCAGTTAAACACCTTTAGTGAGTTCAAAGTTCCAGGCTAAATAGTGAGTCAAGGCTCATGATAATGATAGATACATATGTATATCACCAACAACGGAAAAAAAAAAAATGGAAAACTTGTTGACAAATTATGAGTATTGTCACTGAAGTATTGAAGAGCCAAGTAAAAACTTGGGTAGAATTCCTGTGCATTCCTCCTTATTTTTGTCAGAAACTAAAATGTTACTGGTTGTGTTGTTGGTTGTGTTTTTCTTTTTGTGTATTGGTAGAAGTGATTTTAACTTTTTCCTGGGAAGAAGTATTGATTTGTAAATCTTTTCACTCCAGGCCGTATAGGAAGTGATTTAAAGCAAATGTACCAGCAGATATATCCCTTTAAAATGTCTACATCAATAGACCGGTCCAGACACGGGGAAGTTGGTGCCGCTGATGCTGTTCTTCTTTTTGAACTGCGGCCCGATTCCCACGCACGATGTTGGTCAATTCCTTGTCACCGGCCTGGCCTGAAGCACTGAAGACAGTCTGCCGCCCAGAGTGATGTTTTGCCCTCCCCTTTCTCCACTTTGTGATGGGGCTCTATTAAAATAAATGGAGCTCCATGACAGAGTTATAGGCTGATCGTCACAATGGGGGCCTGCCTTCAGTGCTCCAGGCCGAGCCAGCGAACAGGAATAGACTGGCATCGCACGTGGGAACTAGGCCAACTGTTAAATAAAAGAGCCTCGGCTCCGGCATCCCCGTCTATTGATGTATAAATCTAAAAGTGATGTACATGCTGCTACATTCTCTTTACTTCCACTTGTGTTACATGATAAATTAGTTTGTCACATTTAAACCTGGACACATGAGTTGTCTTGAGCGAAGTCCGTGTTATACTTGACCCTCATGGGCTCCGCTCACATCTTCTGTGTTCAGCATTGGCTCCTGAAGTGTCCTCTCAGCCAGTCAGAAAATGTCTCTTGCTTTAATAAGGGTTATTCCCATGAGATCAAGTCATTCATTATCCAGGGGATATTCAGCTTATTGCTGGGGTTCCTATCACTTGTCCACTCCCACCATCTTGTAAACAGGGTCCCCAGTTTTCGATTAAAACAGACCTGTCAGTCGCACATGCATGCCATCGCTCCATTCATTCTCTAAGGGAGCCATTGCAACAGTCCAGAAGAGATTTCGGTTTTCAACATCTCAAATTAGACTGAAAGTAATGGTCTCAAGTAGCTCACTGGGGGCAGGGGAGACTTCTAGATTGCACTTCCCCTTCATCAGTTAGTTTTCCCCTTTCTCAGTTTGGTACACTGGGGCCCCCTCCTTCTCGAGAACAAGGTCCCTAGTATAACTTTGGAACAGACTTTTGGGTCGTGCATATGTGCCACTGCTGTATTCCTTTAATATGTAATCCATTCTAACAGCCAAGTACAATGTTTCTAACACCTTCAGTAAAGAATAAAAAGTAACGGTGGCATGGATGTTCGGCCCACAGCACTGTTCTAATGTGAGACCGGGGTCCCAGGTCTAGAGAAGTTATTGAACCTCCTTGATTAGTTAGTTATTCCCTTTCTCAGATGAAAATATCCATCTAAGATTCATCTTAATTCAGGGCAGACTGGTAACAATATAGAATAATAATAATAATAATAATAATAATAATAATAATAATAATAATAATAATAATAATAATAATAAATATATATTTACAACAGAGATTAAAAAAAAAAAAAAAAAAAAGACCAGGTACTACTAAAAAACAAATAAATAAATAGGATCCACACAGAAAAGGACAATGAATACCCTAATCATAGAGGTCACTTGTGAATCACCTGATCTGAGGAAGCATGCAGGTGCATTTGAAACAGTTGTAACCTGTCTGTGGGTACTGGCATTCCAGCTAGCTGCTATGTATCCTGCCTTTTACTTAGAATAAAGAAGTGCAAACATTCGGTGAGTGCAGTCTCATTTTCTTCCTTTGTCTGCTACAATTCATTATATGTTTATAATATGTGTTCTTAAGGAGAGAGTATTATTTAGTAACAATATTTTTGTATTATTCAGACAATATGAAATAGTATAGAGAATGAGGTGAGATGTACTGGCAGATACGATAAGAATGTTGTCCCCACAAGTCTATCCAACTAGGCAAAGAAACGTACATAGAAAAATGACTATTGTGGTAGACACAAGATATAAGTTTATTGGTGCAAAGAAAGAGCATGCAGGTAAATCAATTGCTTATCCATAGAGAAGGTAAATGATAGAGAAGGCCTGGACTCTGATACTGTCAGGAATAGTACCCTATTGCGCCCTGCCTAGCATAAACAGAGACCACTGGGTCAGGCGTCCCTCTACTGGATGGAAAATGTCACAATAGTCCTGATATAGTAGGAGAAAAAAGAAGGGTTAGGTAGAGTCAGCGTGGCCGCTTGGTCAACGCTGACAAGGCGGACACGCAGACTGACACCTACCAATCTAGCGAACTTAAAGAGAACCAATCACCTAAAATTAACTGTCCCTATAATAAAAGTTTCTCTCTCCCTAAGTCTATTCCTGAAGATACAGACTGCATTTACAGTCTGTATCTTATACTGTACCCAATCCTGTATAGCGGTGTAAGTATTGCTGGGCGCCGCCATCTTGATGACGTCACTTGCGTTCCAGCGGTGCGTTCCAGCAGTGGAACGCAACTGACGTCATGAAGATGGCGGTGCCCGGGAATACTGCACCGCTATACAGGATTAGGTAAAGTATAAGATACAGACTGCAAAGGCAGTCTGTATCTCAATAAAGTCTACTTATAAAGATACAGACTGCCTGTGCAGTCTGTATCTTATACTTTACCTAATCCTATGTAGCAGTGTAGTGAGCCGGGCGCCATCTTGATGACTAGAACGCACCGCTGGAACGCAAATGACGTCATCAAGATGGCGCCCGGCATTACTGCACCGCTACAAAGGAGTAGGTAAAGTATAAGATACAGACTGCAAAGGCAGTCTGTATCTCCATAAAGTCTACTTATAAAGATACAGACTGCCTTTGCAGTCTGTATCTTATACTTTACCTACTCCTTTGTAGCCGTGCAGTAATGCCGGGCGCCATCTTGATGACGTCATTTGCGTTCCAGCGGTGCGTTCCAGTCATCAAGATGGCGCCCGGCTCACTACACTGCTACATAGGATTAGGTAAAGTATAAGATACAGACTGCAAATGCAGTCTGTATCTTCATGAGAAAACTAATAGATTTAATTAGGACAGATATACACAGCGATCTCGCGCTGTATAGCGCGAGATCACTGTGTATTTACAGAGCGGCGGGCAAGGGCTCATGGGAGCTCTTCCTGCCGCTCTGCATGCCGGGAGCTTCCTGTCACGCGCCGGCTCTTTTGAAAAGAGCCGGCGCGTGACACTGAAGAGAGACATGAATAAATTAAAAACGCGGACAGAAATTTTTTTAATTCTATTTACAAATATTAATAAAAAAGTAATTTAAATAGAATTATGGAATAAAAAAAAAAAAATTCTTCCGTGACTGGTTCTCTTTAACCTGTATCCCAGCACCTGCTCGTAGGAAGGAATATTCTCCATCTCCCCTCCTCCCTCCTGCAGCCTGCATGACTGAACTACTCATCGTATCTACTGTACATTACAGGGGCGAAAACAGCCTGCTTCTAACGATATCACACCATGTATATTTAAGGCACCACAATTACTCTACTGCAAGGATGACCCCTTAGGGTAGGTTCACAGTACAGAATCCGCCCGGATAAGTTCTGGCGGATTCCGTCGCTAGTACCCGTTCACTGAGGCGCGCATTTCCTCCCATGCCATAGACACCATTCTATGGCTGGGCTGATTCCACACTCTGTCAAAAGAACTGACATGTCTATTCTTTTGTCGGAATGCGGAATCGGCCCGGCCATAAAACGGGTATGAGCCACGGAATCCGCCGGAGCTTCTCCGGACGAATTCTGAAGTGTAAACCTACCCTAACAGAGTACTCTGTGTCCTAACCAGACACAGTTCACCTCTATAAGATAACAGCAACCAGCTATGTCCTCAAGCCGCATAACTTTATCTAACTGACTGTATCTACCTGACTGTGCACACCACACAGACTTGGGACCTGCATGAGACGTGCTAGTTAGGACATTATTTATATTAATACATCCACATAGTGCCCTGATGGACCATTGTACACCACATGGGAGAAAAGTGTCGGAGTGGAACCGTCTATTCTCCTGACGACTCTCTGACGAACCCCAGAGTGTGCCTGCAAAAAAACACTGTCCTGATTAATTAGCTATAAATGTGACTTTACCAAACCAGATGGGACTATTGTACTCTACATAACCCTTCTTTTTTCTACTACTGGAAATTTTTGGAAATCTGGTATGGTTCACTTAATCTTCTTATAACTCTATAACGGTTTCATACATCAAAGCGGTTTTAAGATTGTTTTTTCTCACATCTTGTTCTTTATCACAGCAGTAAAAAACTTTGATATAAATTTCTTAAATAGATAAAAAAAAAGCAAAAAATGTGAGAAATTTTGAAAAAAATCATGTTCACACTACGTACGAATCCGTACGCATTTCGTACGGTGCCGTACATGTGCGGCTGAAACAACGGGCGTGCAAATATTCGATGTGCGGGCGGATGCGTACGCAATGTGTATGAAATGCGTACGCATTGCGAACGTATGCCCGTACTCTACTTACGCTTCCTGAGCCCCCTACAAAGCTAGGAATGCACCTAGGGGTACAGTGAGTATTTTAACCCCACAGTGTATTGAAAAAAATGCACACAAAGCAGGTTAAAGTGACAAAATGTTCTTTTTTTTTCTTCCTGTCACTTTAAAGACATTCAAAAATATAACTTTTGTGGCCCTAACTCAATGTTTGGACACACAGCAGGATCCAATGATTTTAGGGCACCCATTTTGCTTAATAAAATCTATTAGGCCCCATTGTTCATTTGGAGGGGTATAGAGCTGCCAGAATAATAGGAAACCCCCCCAAAATGACCACATTTTGGAAAATAGACCCCATAGGGAATATATTTTGGTCAAAATCAATGCACAGCAGGTAAATTAACAAACAAATTTTAAAAATCAACAGGTGTAAAAATTGTGAAATGACTATGTCTTGCCACAGAAGCAGAAATCTCGCATTTTGTGTCACTTTGATTACATCAAGAACAACATTCTTGTCGGACATGTAACAGGAAAAAAAAAGTTCTGTAGTGAAGGGCAATATATATATAAAAAAAGAGGAAGATCCAACTGTATGGAAAATTTGACTTTTTTTTTCAAAATATGAAAGAACACTTAGGGATATGAAGGGATAGGGATATGATATGTAGGGATATGATATGTAGGGATATGAAGACAAGTTTATTATTTTATAGCGACTGGTCATACAACACCTCTGTAGCCACATCAATCCCTATATGAGGAACGAATGTGGTAAGCGATGCGGTACACCATAACAGGTCCCTGCCCGGGAAAGTAGGAACCGTTAGGCGCACAAAACAACCAATCACTTTCAACATATATAGAGACCGTGTTCATTACCATTCGTCTGAACAGTAAAGTATCACTAGTCCCCATAGTGAAGATTTTGTATTTAAGCCCATCGTGTATTGATATTGAACAGCTTTATTATTAGATAGCCTTCTAAAAAATAGAAAAAAAAATAATGCCCATATGAGAATGCAGTATTAGGAATGGAAATAACAGACTTCTGTGGGTGGACATAGTCATAAGAACAGTTGAAAGATGATCAAATGATCACAAATGCCACTTTTCAAAAGTAATGTTGCCTTTAATTATAAAAAAAAATATGCACAATTGGCTGTGCCATGAAAAAGGTGCACTGACATTAGGGGTGTAAGAATTAAGGAATTTAGGAGCGTGATCAATGGTTTCATTTATTTAGGCAAACATAGCCAGGGTCACTTTTTGGGGGTCCCTATGAGCTATTACAAAAGTACATGAAACTGAGAGTGGGATCAGATTACTGATGACAGTACAAGAATTGTGTGGACAGCACTTAAAATTATTAAATACCATTTTCACAAAAAAATATAATACCTCTCCTGAAAGAATACACCACAAAATAAAAGAAAAATGATATAGAAATTGATCCATGAAAGGAACCCTCCCTCCGAACCTTATGGGGTTTTTATTTCCCAGTGAAGAAAATTGTAAAATGAATACCTCTCCATAAATAATAAACCACAAAATAAAAGAGAAATGATAAAGAAATTGTTCCCTGAAAGGAACACTCCCTCCCTCCCAACCTTGGCATTTTTCCCAGTGCAGAAAAAAAAAAGAATGCATCTCCTGAAATAAACCACAAAATAAAACATAAATTATAAAGAAATTTTGTCCGTATAAAGAATCAACCTCCCCCCCCACACACACACACACACTCTTTTTGGCGTATCAGAAATAAATTTAGTAGTGGGCCACGGTTTGATAAACTTCAAAGCAGGGGTGAATACAGAGGCCTGGTTGGGATGGACATGTGGGGCAATAAAAACGGGAATCACTCCTCCTTCCATTCTTTCTGCAAACTTTACATCTTTTTTGGGGGTACCTTCGGGTAGCAGTGGCAGGGACAGGGTGTGGGAAGTGGGTGACTCTGTGAATCTGAGCACATCCTCAGACTCAAAGGACTCCTGAGGGGCAGGGGAATCAAACAGGAGGCGCTCAATCACCTCCTCCTGAAATTGTAAGAATGTGAGCGCCCCCTGTGCCTTCTGAAATATAACGAAGGCGTTGTAAGTGGCAGTCTGAATAAGGTAGACTGCCACTTTCTTGTACCAGGCTCTGGTTTTGCGCTTCACCAGGTATGGTTGCAGCGCCTGGTCTGACAAGTCCACACCACCCATAAATCTCTCAGACACAGGCAGATTTAGTGCTGTCAGTGGTGAGCCCCCTCTCCCTTACCACCACTGAGGTGTCTGCGTGCAGGGTGGTGATCATGAAGACCTGCTTTCTGTCATGCCACTTGACAGCGAGCAGGTTTTCACTTGCCAGCGCAAATGATGCCCCCCTTTCTACCCGCCTGGACAGCAATTCAGGTAGGAGTCCTACCCTGCTTTTTCGGACTGTCCCACGGGCCCCTATATTCGCAGCGTGCAGAAATTTATAGAGTGGGACACTAGAATAAAAATTGTCAGTGTAGAGATGGCAGCCTTTGCGCAGAAAAGGCACCATCAGCTCCCACACAATTTTCCCACTGACCCCAACTGTGTCTGGGCAGCCTGGGGGGTTTAGCTGGCGGTCCCTGCCTTCATAAATAAAAAAAATTACAGGTGTAGCCAGTGGGGCTCTCGCACACCTTATACACCTTCACACCGTAGCGCGCCCGCTTAGATGGTATAAACTGGCGGAAGGAAAGGCGGCCTTTGAAGTTCATAAGAGACTCGTCCACTGCCAGCTGTTTGTCAGGGGTGTATACAGGAATAATAGGGGTCTTAATTTGAAGAGATGGTCAAAATTTGGGTCATTTCTTGGGGGGCACGGTGCGTTGTCATTAAAGTGCATGAAACGCATCAGGGTCTCATAGCGGGTGCGGGACATGATTGCTGTGAATACAGGGGTGCTATGGGTAGCCCAGCCACTCCAGTAGCTGTGTATGGAGGGCTTTTTCACTACACCCATCAGAAGTGTCAAGCCCAAAAACCTTTTTATTTCAGCGACACTTGTGGGCCTCCAGGATGTTGCATAGGTGCAGGTGGGCTTCTGGGTGATGTATTGCCGAGCGTATAAATTTGTCTGCTTGACAATAAGTCCTAGGACCTCATCACCCACAAATAAATAAAAAAAATCAACAGGGTTGAAATTGCTGACATCCCTGTTGATCCCAGGCGTGGCAGTGAATGGGGGGATTTGGGGAGAGAAAGAGGTGGCAGGATTCCAAAAGCTGACAGGGACGCCACTTGCTCTAGGGACACCCCTTTCCCTAAGGACACGACTGGGGCCAGGCTGCGACACCTCCACTGCAGCTGCGGGCGCCATACGGGGTCTAGCAGGGACAGACTCCTCTGAACTGCTGCTACTGGCGTCAGAATCCGGAAAAAATTCTGGATCTGACGCAGTGTCAGTCTCACTCCCATTCCCAGAGCATAGCATGGTGTACGCCTGCTCAGCACTGTATGATCTGGAGCTGGACATTTTACTTTTGCCAGCAACAGAAAAAAAAATATAAAATAAAATATATATGTGAAGTGGGGGTTTACACACAGGGAGGGATCTGACAGTGACGGTGGACAGAAGTGACTGACAGGGGCTATCAGAAACCGACAACGAACGGCGGCGGACAGGAGTGACTGACAGGAGCGATCAGACACTGACAACGGACAAAAGTGACTGACAGGGGCGATCAGACACTATAAACGGACGGGGGTGACTAACACGGGCAATCAGACAGGAACAACGGACAGGGGTCACGGACACGGGCTATCTGACAGGGGGCTGCGGACAGGGGCGACGCAGAATGTGTTCTGTGCTTGTGTGAGACTTTTACACAGCACAGGTCTTGTAGTATCTCTCTCTTCTCTCCCAGATCAACTACAGGGAGAGAAGGGAGAGACACTGCACAAGACTTGTGCTGTGTTTACTAACACAGGGCAAATGATGGCTGTGATAGGTATATCACAGTCAACATTTGCTGAGGGACCAATCAGATTGGTCCCCCCCCTGTTGCTATGAGACAGGAGCTGACAGGCAGCTCTGTCTCATAGCTTACAGCGCCTGCGTGCGCCATTTTGTTTTCTTTGGCGCCCAGAGGGGAGGGGGGCCTCCCCCCTGAAGATCGCCGGCGGCCATGACACCAGGACAGGTGAGGGGACCTGTCGCACAGCATTTTTATCGCCACTGACCGAAAATAGCCGGTCAGTGGCGATAAAAATGCTGTATGACAAAGCCGCCATTCATTCTAATGCGATCACCGTTATTCCGTGAATAACGACGATCGCATTGCCGGGGACCGCTCACCGTGGCCCCCACGTGTCTTCTCCCAGCTCTCAGCTACCTCCAGCAGCTGAGAGCAGGAAGATTTTAACCCCCGCGGCGCCGCAGATCTATTCCGATGCGCAGCGTAAAAGGCGTACGCTTAGGAATAGAGCCATTTAGTGACCGCCGTGAAAAGGCAGCATGGCGGTCACTAAGGGGTTAAAGGGAAATCTTACCTAGCAGTCTCTGTTTATGCTAGGTAGGACATAATAGGGTACCATCCCTGACAGTATCAGAGCCCAGGCCTTCCCTATCCATTACCTTCTCTAAGGATAAGCAATTGATTTACCTGCATGCTATTTCTTTGCATCAATAAACTTTTGTATATGCACTATATCTTGTGTCCACCACAATAATCATTTTTCTACATATACGTTTCTTTAATATGTAATAGTATGTAGACATTATGGGTGGCAAGAGTCTGTTTGTGGAAGGAAAACTACCTATAGCTACAGTGGGGAAAAAAAGTATTTAGTCAGTCACCAATAGTGCAAGTTCTCCCACTTAAAAAGATGAGAGAGGCGTCTGTAGATTACATCATATCTGAGCTCACTGAGTATCTGAGGGTCCGCTTGATGTTACCGGTCACGTGCTGGTGCAAGGCTGGGATGGCATGCCGGGAAAAATAGTGGAGGCTAGGGACCGAATAGCGTGGCGCGGCAGCCACCATCAGGTTGTGGAAGGACGGGGTCTCTACAAGCCTAAACGGCAACATCTCAAGGGCCAGCATTTTTGAAATGTGGTTGTTTAGGGCTCGGCCTTGTGGGTGGCTCGCTGCGTATTTTCGCTTGAGCTCAAAGGTCTGCGCGATAGACAATTGTTGGGAGTAGGCAAACAAAGGGGCAGACACAGGCGAAGGGTAAACTGAGGTTGAAGGCCAAGATGTGACCAAAGAGGAGGCCGATGTGTAGGTGTCCTGCCTGGTCATCCAGACTTCAGAGGCAGCAGACAAAGGAGGGGAAGAGGCAGCAGCGAGGACAACTGACAAAGCCTGTCCCGCGTTCGCTCTCTCTCCCACTTAGCCCAGTGCTCACCTTCCAAATGACGCCGCATTCCCGAGGTGGTGAGTTTGATTTCTTTCAGAGTCCCGACTGATTTTTGATGCAGGCCTCCACTCTGCTGCCTCTTGTCTGCCTTCTCTCTATTAAGTGTGCCCTGCCTCTGGACACCCCTCTTCCTAGGGACGCAGTTTGGGGGGCTGCAACTCCACTACTTTCCCCGCTGGACGACTCCCCAGGCTTCATCACTGTGATTTTCCTCCTTCCCAATGGACAGACCCATAGCCTCCCCTGATGGCAATTGTGTCTCGTCGTCATCATCATCATCATCATCTCTGCTGATTTCACTACATCACTACAAATACAATTCTCAGGTTGATCCTGGGATTCTTGCAGTTCCGATGCAAGAAAAGGACCAGAATTCAGCTAATGGGAGTGGGCAAAAGTGAGATGAATGTCTTGGGATCATTGGGCAGGTTGGGTGGAAAGAGGGTCACAGCAAGATGTCTGCAGTCCAGACTCTTTGCTGCCATTGAGACTTGACTGTGTGGACGAATGGGTGGTGGTGGACATATGGGTGGAAGCATTATCGGCTATCCATTTCACCACCTGTTCCTGCTGATCTTGCCTTGACAGCGGTGTACTCCGCCTTCCGCCTAGTTGGTTGAAGGAACTGAAGGATGTTGTATAGTTGTTTCAGATGCCCACATTTGCCCTCAGTGGACTATAGGAACACTATGCATAACGTGCCCACTATCACGACTCCAGTATATTACACATTCTCGTATAAAGACTCCAGTATATTACATATCCCCTATCACGACTCCAGTATATTACAAATCCCCATATCACAACTTCAGTATATTACACATCCCACAAACAGGTTCACAGCATATTACACACCGTGACGTATGTTGGCACAAATCTCAGCAATTTTGCGGTTACCTTTGTACTTAAAGTCCGACCATTTTTTGGGGGATTTGCCCACGGGTCCTTCGCCTGTTTAGATCCTGCTGGAGGGCACGTATCACTTGGCTTAGGATTAGGGATGGTCCGAACCGAGTTTGGTTTGGGTTCGTATGAACACGAACCCTCGGTAATGATTCTCGCTGTCTGCCCGCTCCGTGGAGAGGGCGATTACAGAGGGAGGACCGCCTGAAAAACTGGGATACAGCCATAGCCATAGGCTGTATCCCAGTTTTCCAGGCGGCCCTCCTGCTGTATCCACCCGCTCCACTGAGCGGGCAGACAGCGGCAATCTGATGCCGAGCGTTCGGGTTCATACGAACCCAAACCTCAGCAGGTTCGGACCATCCCTACTTAGGATACATCTTTTATGTGTGTTGGGGTTAGTGATAGGGACATTGGACCATGGGGATTTGGACCATGAGCTTCATCTCTTCTTGGACAAAAGGGGACGATTTCCTGGATATTTTATAGCCTCTCCTATTCTTTGCTCTGCTGCAGCCTAATGTTCATACAGCATGACGCATGATATGCACGAATAACATGACGCTCTACGGATGCACATTGGAATCATGTATTTAACGCTGCACAAGAAATACAAACGAAATGTGTGAACATTGCTGTAAGCGTTCACAAATATTTTTCCTTTGCAATTGCGGAGAGTGCAACTGCGTTTGCTCTTTCCCACTTAGCCGAGTGCTTTACTTCCAGGTGACGCCACATGGACGAGGTTGTCAAGTTGCTCTTCTCCGAGACTCTACTTACTTAAGAGTGACATAGCATGCACAACGCACTCAGATTGTCATCCGAGCAAACACTATAAAACCTCCAAACCAAAGAACTGCGTGACCTCAAGGTCAAGCTCCCCAGCTTGGCGTGACTGGCTGCTTCAGGGAAAAGCTTTGGCCCTGGTTACTCTGGCCTGCTTTCGATGACTCGTCTGTCCTCTACCTCTAGACATCTCTCTGCTTCTTTGCGCCTTTTTTGGTGCAGTACGAGCCTCCACACCTCCACCACTTTCCCCACTGGACATCACCCTTTGCCAGGTCGGGTCATTCGCTTCATCATCCAGCCCCTCCTCTTCTATCTCTTTACTCTGCTACTCCGCCTGCACACTGGGCATGTCAACTGTTTGGCTTAACGGCAATTGGGTCTCCTCATCATCAGTCATCACCACTTTCGCAAATGCTCCAGATTTTGTGCATAGCTACAGATATAATCCTCAGGTAGCTTCTGGGATTCATCAAGTATTTAAACAATGTCCAATTGGGGAAAAGGACCCAAAAGAGCTCCTCGGAGTGGGCAAGGGTGGGATGACTATGATGGACTAATTGTGCAGGTTTGGAGACACGAGTGTGAGACTCTTAGCCTCGAGACTGGAGTGAGTGGATAAATGACTGGAAGCACTCTCTACCATCCATCGTAACACTTGGTCATGCTGATCAGGCCTCGACAGTTGTTTACACCGCCCCCTGCACAACTGTCCTATAAAGCCAGGGATGGTGGATGCGTGCAATACTGGACGTCCCTCTGAAGCACGCGCTGTATTCCCAATTACTTGACTGCGACTTGAAACCCCAACAGCATTTCCGCGTCCCTGCCCTCTACACTTTGCACATTGTAGTAGCCATTTACCTTTATTCAATAAAATTTAGCTGTACCAGATAGAAATAAAGGGCTGGTCAATGCCTTTACAGGACGGAGGCTGTGCAAATCTGTAGTAGCAAGATAAGAGATATTATCCCACGCTTACAGTATACAGCTGTATACCGGAAATAAATTGTTTTTACAACAATAGAAATAAAGGGCTGATCAACGCCTTCACTGGACGCACACTGCGTAAATCTGTAGTAGCAAAATAATAGATATTATCCCACACTTACAGTATACAGCCGTATACCAGATATAGAATTGTCTTTACAACTTTAAAAGTAAAGGGCTGGTCAACGCCTTTACTGGATGCAGACTGCGCAAATCAGTAGTAGCAAGATAACAGCTATTATCCCATACACACATTATACAGCTGTGTACACTTTCAGTGGGTATACACACTGCCTGTCTCACAACAGCTTATACAGTGTATACACACTGCTTGTCTCACAACTGCTTATACAGTGTATACACACTGCCTGTCCCACAACAGCTTGTAAATCTCTAAACCGCAAGTGACACGAATCTCAATTGACTATTCTTCTATTCAGGAAGTCACATGGTTTAGCCAGTCAATCACAGTTAGAGTTTTTTTTTTTTTTTTTAAGTCCTGCCTATTCCTAGAGCCTGTCCCTCCCCCTGCATGATTATTGGCTGGAAAAAAGCACCAGGGGATGTGGAAGGGCGAATCAAATTTTTACTGCGTTTTGGCTCCAATATTAAACCGCTGTCGAGTACCTTGAATAGCGTACTATTCGATGAGTAGCTGTTCGATTGAATAGTATTCATTTATTTCTAACATATACATCTAACACAAATAGACACATGTATGACATGCACAAGAAGCACAAACACAAACAGAACACACACATTTTCACACTTAGGCCCGGTTCACACTGGGCAAAAACGTGGAATTCCACGGCAGATCTCTCAGCCACTGAATCCCGCTGTGCTTGGTTTAGTGCAGTGAGTGAATGGGGGGGCGTGTGCGCATCAGCTCCCGACACTCTTCCCTCAAAGAATTTCCATGGCAATCCCTTAAGCGGAGAGGGGAGGAAGCGAATGCGCACAACCCATAATTTTAGTTTAGAGACAAAATAGCCCTGACCTCTCCCCCTGCACACTCTGTGGGACCTGACCTCTCCCCCTGCACTTTCTGTGGCGGCCTATCCTCTCCCCCTGCATTCTCTGTGGCGGCCTGACTTCTCCCCTGTGCTCTCTGTGGGGCCTGACATCTCCACAGGCACTCTCTGTGGCGGCCTGACCTCTCCCCCTGCAATCTTTGTGGCGGTTTGACCTCTCCCCCTGTGCTCTCTGTGGGGCCTTACCTCTCCCTCGGCACTCTCTGTGGTGGCCTGACCTCTCCCCCTGCACTCTCTGTGGCGTTCTGGCCTCTCCACCTGCACTCTCTGTGGCAGCCTGACCTCTCCCCCTGCACGCTCTGTGGTGGCCCAAACACAGTGATCAGCTAAACATCCTCCCTGGCTCCCCACACTGAAAGACAGGTCCTCACAGAAACCTCATAACTGTTTACAGGCCCCCCAGCCCCTGTGATCCTTTTCTCTATTTCTCACTGTGTGGGGCCCGGCAGGGAAGGCAACTGCTGGCAGGACCAGAGCACAGCCACATATCAGTCTTCTTCCCTTATAGTTCACTGCAGACGCCCCTGCCAAACTTCTCTCCCTAAGAACAGCCAGCTTCTCAGCAACAGCTGCAACAGATAGTGTTGCTTTATTTTCAGAACAATCACTGTAAGAAAGTGAGAATGATTGCTCTCTGTGTGTGTGTGTGTGTAACTGAAGGCTCTACTTGCTGGGTCTCTGCACCCGAGCAGCTGACCCCCCCCCCCCCCCACACACACACACACACACCCACACCCACACCCACACCCACCCACTCCCCACTCCCTACGCCCTTGAGTCCAGGCATTAGTCACTAATTGCTGTGGCTTGACCAGTTAAAAAAAAGGGTTGCTGCAGTAAATATTGGGCCTATTAGAGTATGAGTTATCCACTTAAAGCTGTGTCTGGACCAGTTAAAAAAGCAGCTGCTACAGGAAGCAATAAGTGCATTGCTATTTGACAGAAGTCTTGAACCAGTTAACAATCAGTGTCTGTTTAAATAAAAAAAAAAAAAAAAAAGGTAGTTTCTCCAGTAAGGCAGAAAAATTGGTCGATGCACTTAGGCAAGAGATTTTTGTGTAAGTTGGGTATTTGAGCCATTTGATAACATGTTAGGATATTGTGTTGAAATTCATGACAAAAAAAAATATTTCTTTTGTTAACTTGTTGAAGAGAAAGGTGAGGCTGGACACCTCTGTTCTACTGAACAAAATGTGGAGCTATGAGGAGAAGAAATTCTGCTCTTGCTGCTGTTGATTTTTTTTTTTTTTTCCCCAGATTTTGGGGACAAAAAGACCATAAAACTTTTTGTAACTAATTTTGTATTCAATTACTTTGTACAAAACCAACAATTGTTATAGAGCAAAAAAAATTATAATAATAACAAAATAACTGTATGTAAATGTAGCCTTAATATTTTGCTACCATGGGCACTGAATTATATACAATAAAAAGGGTTGTGTGATATAAAATTAATGCAAACAACACAATGCAGAGACGTGGCCCTATCCTTTGCCATTCATTTCTGATATCTTTACACCTGCTGCTTATTGATGACTACTTCAGGGGTTGTTACCATGAGATCTCTTAAAGAACAACCATCAATGGCTGTATTGGGAACTGGAGGGCTGCACAAGCCCTGGTCCCAGCACAGTTACAGATGAAGCAGTTACACTGTAACTTGGGGAAGCTGTCTGTGTCAGTAGTACTACAGTGGTGGAACCGTGAAGCAGAACAAGAGGTAAGAATTTCCAATTGCTGCCCATTCTGCCACACTCTGATACTACAGCCATAGTGACAACAGTTTAATGTCTATATTAATGCTAGCATGTATTATGCAGGTAAGGCAACAGAGGAGGATCAGTATCCCCAACACTGCGCAGGCTTGTTTAGCCCTGCAGTTCCTAACACATCCATTGGTTTCCCAAAAGAGGTCATGTTGGCCTTTACAGTTGCCAGCCAATGTAAAAATAAATAAACTGAATACGTTTTTAAGAACCAGTGTTTTTTTTTTTGTTCCTGTATCTACATTACCTTCAAGAATCACAAGAGGATAAAACTTCTACAGCTACTCAATTTTTATTAAGTTTGTATTTATGACTTGGATGCAGCTGCAGAGAATAAGATTAGAGTGTGTATTCTCCTGGAACAAGTCTACCACAGTATATATATTGGCTGAGATTCTGCCTATACAAACACTACTGGCAAATGGTTTGATTTGTCCGGGAGGCTGTATAACAAATATACAAATGTTTTATGGGATTTTACTGCATGAGATATTTCTCCAACCATATAAATAATGCTGACACTGGGAATAACCTTTTATTCAGCAATAATGGGTCTGATCATCTCATCCCTTACACCGTCTATGGCATTGGCATTGTTACCCGTGTGTGAGCTCAACCTGAAAAACTCATTTGAAGACTATGAATATTATAAGCATGGAGACATCATCATCGGAGGGATATTAACTGTACATTACTATATGAATGAGGTTGGAAAACAAGAGAAAATAATGATATGTGATGGGTAAGTCATCAAACATGTAAGGGGGGGGGGCTTTATTGACAAAAAAAAATATTCACTCAGAGAGAAACATCGGATCGTTTTAAAACTCGTTCTGCATTCTGTCGACAGACAGAGTACCAATGATTCTCCTGTTGCCCTGCTCTAAAAGTCTACTTTTGGGCACTGTACCTTGTTGAGAGATTGCTGTCTGCAATTTTTCAGAATTTTTTTTTATCACAAAAAAGTACTATATTTACTTGGTATCCGTACATTTGTAATCTCTGTTACAATAAAATTAATTATTTCTCCACAATGTAAGCAATGATAGATAATACATGTTCTTGTTCCTGGAGGCGTCAATGACATGGAAAATAATTTAGCATTACTAAATATGTGGTCAAAACAAGGGAAACTATTGTTCTACTGTTCTAGACTGACGTTTTGGGGTGCCTTTGATGCTAGTTACTAGTTTTCCATAGAGTTCTGGAAAGTTACAGTAGTTTCAGCTTTTGACCTAACATAAATATTGTTACTTTGGAAACCTTACATTTTGTGAAGGGGACTATGGAATTTAGTGCTGTACAGGAAAAAAATATAAATATTGATCTGCTTGATCTACTTGATCTACTTTTTCCTTAAGTTTCCTTACATCAAGTTAAGTTAGGATGGCTGGATTGCTCTCCAGTGGAAAATGGTAAATAATACGGAGGAAAAAGGCGTTCTGTACAAGTAGTATTCCTAAGCTAAGTGCAGGAAAAAGAATATGGTATTCCCACTTTAGGCTATGTTCACACTACGTAAAACAACGACCGTTGTTTTCACCGGCCGGAATTTTGCGGTCAAAACAAGAGCCGTAGAATTAAGAAAATACGGGCTGGTCGTGAAACAATGGCCGTTGTTTAATATTGCCTCCTAGCATGTTTTTAATCGGGCTGAAACATGTCATTTAATTGAAATACTGAATTCAATAAACCACTCAGTAAATTTTTTACATTAAAATCAAGTTTAATTTGGCCGAAATAAATTTAACGTGTGCGGCCGCATTGAAATTCACCGCCGTAGTTGTAACATTACCGTCCGCAAATAAATGACATCTTCATTTTTCACGGGTCTGTACGAACTACGGCCGTAGTCTTATACGCTGTGCATATTGTACAACCGTAGTTCGTACGAATTGCTATATTGTATCTTCCTCAAAACAACGGCCGTAGTTTTGCGGTGAAAACTACGGCCGTTGTTTTACGTAGTGTGAACTTAGCCTTATACTGGATAGACATGTAGTTTGAGGCCTGGCTCACACTATGTATGACACCGTCAGATCTGTGACAGGGCAATCTCACAGAATGGCCGGTGTCAGTGAAGTTCATCCCGGCTCATACTGCAGTACCGGCTGGATGAACTTCATTTCTTTTTAATTAGCATGTTGGCGCATTCGGGTGTGCCCGCATTCCAATTAACCATAGCAGACAATATAAAGTACGTCCAGAGCCGCACTTTACATTGTCTGTTCTGTCAGTCTTGTGCGGCTGCTATTCAATGAATAGTGGACACACAAAATTGACAAGCCAGTTTTTGGTGCGGCCACTGTGAATGCCATTTAGAGTGTATACTATGTGTATACACTCTGGCCAGGATTACATAGAAGTCAATGCAATGTATTTATTCAGTTTAATAACAGTTGGTGTTGCAATCTGTAAAAACGGCCATTATTAATTGAATAAATACTTTTTTGAACTTAGCCTGAGGCTGCAATACACTGAATATTCTATACATGCAGCTGCCTAAAGAGGGATCACATTTTCCATTTAGTAATCTGCTTTACGTGTTTTCTTTATTATCGTCAGACTTATTGCATTCCATTACAAATACTTTTTGAATTTTAAATTTGCTGTTGAAGAAGTGAATAGAAATCCTTACATATTACCCAATGTGACTTTGGGCTATCACATCTATGATTCTTGTTCCAATGCTAATAAAGCTGTGAAAAGTACAATACAGATATTATCAGGCCCTGGGGCTACTGTACCCAACTACTACTGCACAGGAGAAGATAACATTGCCGGATTTATTGGAGATCTTTTATCTGTAACCACTCTGCCCATAGCACAACTGCTGAACGTTTACGGATATACACAGGTAACTAACATGTATGTACATTCATTTTCTTTGCGTACATTGTCTTGTCGAATGTCTCCTTCTTCCATATGGTAAAAAGTTGCCTCAAAGGGATGTACTTGATTTGTCACAATTTGGCCTTTAGTTATGGGTAGGTACTGGGTACGGGGCAGGTACTAGACAAATAGGTAGGTACTGTTAAATGTTAGCACTGGAGAATGTAAGACTGGACATGTAAGCTATTCTTTCAGTTGTGTGGGTGTCAATAGAATGAGCACTCTTGTAGAAAGAAGTTGGCTTTAGGCCTACAACCTTTAAGAAACTAGGAAAGGCTCAACTTCTCTTCTGGTATGGTTGTTGCAGAGATACCACTACATGATAATACCCACACCAGAGCAGAAGAAGATGACCCTACTGCTTAGTATGGCAATGGGGAAAAGTGAACTTATGTTTGTTTTTTTGTTTGTTTGTTTGTTTTATGATGATGCAAAATGGCCTTAAAAATGGTGAGGAGGAACATTCCCATCTACTGGTGGGAGCTATGTACAGTACCTGCTGGAGGGAATTTTCATCCCACAGGGGGACCTACCTACCTGTCAAGGAACTTACCTACCATGGAACCTACCTACCATAGGGATGTACTTACCTATAGAGAAACCTATCTAATGCTGTGGAACTTGCCTACCTACCTACCTATGGAAAACTACCTACTGGGGGACATAATTAACCACCTAATGGGGAACCAACCTGCAGTTCCAACCCAATTATTTACCCACAACTTCGATGAAAGAATTACTTGTTTATTACTGTATGTTTTTCACAGTACTGATAAACTGTATGTAATGCCAGCCTACTGCTGAACTATCAACCAGACGTTTTTTTTTTTTTTTTACTGGAAAAGGGACAGGGGTTTACGGAAAATCATATAGTAGGAAGAATCGAGTCCTGGCCCTATCCTGGGTTGTTGGTAGATAAGCGGGGGGGGGGGGGGTTAATTGATTTGATTACAGAATTTTAACACTTTCTCTCTAGATCAGCTGTGGGGCTACAGATCCGATGCTCTGTGACAGAGTATTGTATCCATATCTTTTTCATACAGCACATAGTGACCATGTCTACGTTTCTGCTGTGTTATCAGTACTGAAGCATTTTTCGTGGAACTGGGTCGGGATTATCACTAGTGACGATGACAGTGGAGACAAAGAGAGCCAAACTCTGTCCTCAGTTCTTAACAGTCATGGTGTCTGTATAGAGTTTATAGTGAAAGTTTTTCCTTTAAAAGGGGTCAGTTATATGGACCTAAAAACCCAAATTATGATTGAAAAAAACCAGATGATCATCTCACGCGCCTCATCTAGTATCATTATTATTTGTGGAACTTATTCCTTCTTTATAATGCAAATTTTTGAGCTGCCTGATGATGTTCTGAATACAAAGACCTTTCTTTTGCCACCTCATTGGTTCACGAATAGTCCAATTTTACACGATTCTTTTAAAGCGTTTAACTGTTCTTTGGGTTTTATGTTTCGTCTAAATGATAATTATGAAACCAACAGTGATCAAAGAATGTTGGGGGATCCATATAGAAGAAAAAACATGAAACAGTTTCTATCAAATCTCCATCCTTCTAATGATCTGGATGATAAATGGCTTGATGATTTTTGGATGTTATATTTCAGGTGCTTGTCACCGAATTCTGTTAAAAATACGCTTTTTCAAATGTTATCTGATACAAAACTGCACAAGTGTTCAGGAAAAGAGAATATCTCAACATTCCCCATGATTCTGAATCCTGATGGTTCTTCTCTAGCATACAATGCATTAATATCCATGGCTTATGCACTAAATGCTATGCAAGTATCTCTTGGAAGAGAATTTTTTATCAATTATATGAAAAAAACTACATTTAGACATAAGGTACATTAAAAACATTCTAGATAAGTACAAAGTATTATGACCCTATTCGTGCATTCATAGACATCTGTACTAATCTAATAGAGGAGAATACCGTAAAAAAAAGTTTGTTTGTTTTTTTAGGCAAAAACAATTATAAACAATTGATTATTACAACCATAAATAAAGAGAAAGATAATTGTTTATGGTCGTATTTTTTGCCTCAAAAAAATGTTGTGCGAATACATTTTTGAACATATCTCTGACTTTTCTATTGAAAGCTTCACAAATTTCTGAAAGAATTTGAATACACGGATCAGTCAGGGAAGAGAAAATATTATGGTGACAGAGGAGAAATAAATACAATATTTCACATTTACAACTGGATATCGGTAGAAAATACATTTTCCACATATAAACCTGTTGGATCCTTTACACCCTGGGCGCCACTAGATAAGAAGCTTTTGATTAATACAACTAATATAATCTGGAAAAATAGGACGGTAAGAAAAGATTTGAGCAGATTTTAAATCAATTAAAATGTTTTGCTTAGATTCTAAGTAGAGATGAGCGAATGAGCGAGTCCATCCGAACCCGAACTTTCGGCATTTGATTAGCGGTGGCTGCTGAACTTGGATAAAGCCCTAAGGCTATGTGGAAAACATGGATATAGTCATTGGCTGTATCCATGTTTTCCGGACAACCTTAGAGCTTTATGCAAATTCAGCAGCCCCCGCTAATCAAATGCCGAACGTTCGGGTTCGGATCGACTCGAACCCGGTTCGCTCATCTCTAATTCTAAGACTATGTTCACACACAGTAAGAGACCGTCCGTTTCATGACCCGGCCGGTCTCTGAAAAGATCATCCCGGCCGGTATTGCAGTACTGGCCGGATGATCTTTGCAGCTGCAGAGTTCTAATGTGGACACATCCGTGTGCGCCCGCATCAGAACTCCCCACTGCTCGCTCCATAGTGTGCACTGACAGGGCTTTCTACAGCCGCTATTCATTAAATAGCATCCGCAGAAAACTGACATGTCAGTTTTTTTCGGCGCCGCAAGGGATTCTATGTGTATACGCTTCGGCCAGGATCCCAAGTGTATACGCTTTGGCCGGGATCCCATAGAAAACAAGGCAACATATGTTTTTGTACAAAGTAAGGTTGTTGTCGATTGCAACAACGGCCGTACTTTTCCGAAAATATCCGCTGTGTGAACATAGCCTAACTGTTATTTTTAATATTTTGTTGTGACCAATTGACATGTCAGTTCCTTAAGCGGAGAGTGGAGACAGGCAAGAGATTGTCAATGGGAACCTGATACCCGGGGTGGCCGAGTAATAGTGAACAGGGCATGGGAGAAATACATAGCGGAAATAAGAAGAAAGCTGATGTGGGTATAATCTACAGGGTAGATGGATGATGGGTAGGATAGAAAGAAAACCCATGAAGTATAGACAAGGGAAGGTAACATGTGAAAATATTTCACGTGAACAAAAGAAAGCTGTTATTTAGAAAATTATTTTTCGAGCAGTTTTTTTTTTTTTTTGTTCAATTCTGTTTCAATTTCGCCAAAATTCTGAGTGTGGCACCTGAGGAATTTAAGATGCTCAAAAATGAGACCAGGGTCTAAAATTAGACCTTTTGTATCTATATTTATACTACTTGGTCAAAAAAAAAGTTGAATGGGACTTGATCAGAGCAGAACTCTAATCAAGTCTGATCAGAATTCAGGTGGAGGTAGACAAATTGTCAGAACTTGCCCTATACTGAAGACCCTAAGGCTGGGCCTATAACGGAACCTGAGTTGCATATTTAGGTGTATGTTGATGTATGTTAATTCATTGTATACAAGAGAGATGGGCCATCTTAAGTGATCCACATCTTTCTGGTGACCATTTTGAAAGTACTCCACAGATGGAAGAGTATAATCAGATGAGCAAAAGTTTTTATAAATGTATTTAGCTGTCTATACTCCCCTGGTGTTCTCTTCCATGCCATTTTTGCTTTTCTTGGGGCTTTAATTTCAACTTTATCAAGTAGAGCAGTAAACAGTGTGTACAGACACACAAAGTGATAGGGCAGGAGCAATTTCACTGCAACACAGCTTACATTACTACCCTCAAATTATCCTCTGTCTATCGATGATACCTAATCAAACTTTTATAGCCTTCTCTAAACTTGCCTCTCCCTGCCCCTACCTATCTCTCTCTAACTATTGTAATTGTTTATATTCAGTTCACTGTACAGGAGCTGACTTCCCAGCTTCAAGGCATTATGGATAACCCCTTTTTCTGTAATTAAATGTACAATATCTGGCCACCATCTTGTATTTGGTTCTTATGAGCTTTGCAAAAAGCTTTGTCCTGTCACAAACCAAACTTTTTGCAAACTTTGTAAGGAATCTTGGGAAGTTTGATTTGCTCATCCATAATTTTGACCATCGAAAGGCTATGTTCACACAACGTCAAAGAAAAAAAAAAAAGACGTCCGCTTTTGCAATTTAAAAAGATGTCTGTTTTTAACTAGATTTAATTGACTTCAATGCAAATGCATTGAAATCAATGAATAACGGACGTCCAATTTATACAATGTATTAAATAAGGGATGTTGTCTTCAAAATCATAAAAATGCCATTTATTTTCGGACGTCTTTTCCTAACAGAGGACGTTAGTTCACACACAGTTTTTCTTTTGTCACTGTCCTTTCACTGTTTTTACTATTAAATTCAATGGACTTTCAATTAAGACACATTCAAAGGCCAATTAGTAACTCCAAACTAGAAAAAGGTACCAACCGCCATCATTGCACTAAGGGAAGGCCAAACACCTAAATGACCTGTGAAAACATTGTGTGAAAAAAGCCAAATAATGGACACTCTGTTTTTTGGGGGAAAAAAATTGCTGTTTTTTCCCCCCTTTTCCCCTTGTTCCTATTATTTTACAGTGTGTGAATATAGCCTTACAGTTATGGTGATGGAAAATACAGAAAAACCCCTGAGAAGTCTTACAATAACTCTGCCCATAAAAATGTTATCTTCCAAATAGGGACAACTAGTAGCTTAGTGGGGTCTGACCACATAGTTGCTTTGTCATAAGTTTACAAACCTTAATACTTTTATAAATTACACAATTGGGGAAGAATATTTTTCCTTTTATGTCCCCCCCTCAACTGAATGTGCTGTTGAATAATGGAGAAAAAAAAAAAAAACTAATAAAACTTGGCAGCTCCAGTAAATATAGTTTGATAGAAGGAAATATAATTGTTTCTTACAGATACCAAGATCTCAATGTTCAGAAAATTGTCCATTAGGTAGCAGAAAAATTAAAAACAACATGAAACCGATCTGCTGTTATGACTGTGTAACGTGTCCAGAAGGAGAGATATCAAACACGACTGGTAATGCTTAATCATAGAAAAAAAGTTATTTAGTGTACTGGTGACCATATTAAAGGGGTTGTCCAGCGAAAATCTTTTTCTTTTAAATTGACTGGTTTCAGAAAGTTGTATAGATTTGTAATTTACTTCTATTTAAAAATCTCCAGGTTTTTAGCACTTATAAGCTGCTGTATGTCCTGCAGGAAGTTGTGTATTCTTTCCAGTCTGACACACTGCTCTCTGCTGACATCTCTGTCTGAGACAGGAACTGCACAGAGCAGGAGAGGTTTTCTATGGGGATTTGCTCTGGACAGTGCCTGTCTCGGACAGAGATGTCAGCAGAGAGCAGTGGGTCAGACTGAAAAAAATACATCACTTCGTACAGCAGCTTATAAGACTGGAGAGTTTTAAATAGAACTAAAATAAATTTTCTGAAACCAGTTAATTTGAAAGAAAAATATTTTCCCTGGATAACCCCTTTAATTCTAGGTTGCGTTAGAAATGTAAGCTATTTAGGTATTGCAAATTTTCTCTATTGTTTTACATTAACCCCTAACCCCTATATTTACGCCCTGCGGTCGTTAAGGGAGTTCAGAGCGGGGCTGTGCGGCGACCCTGGTCTGAACCGCCGAGGGGTCCCGTGTGCACGACGTTGTCGCGGAGAAGCGATCCCCGCATCTGGGGACAGCCTTTTCAATTACACCACACATTTATTTTTTCTGGTTTTGCAGTGCACTTTATGAAAAAATTCAGCCTGTCATTGCAAAGTACAATTAGTGGCGCAAAAAATAAGGGCTCATGTGGGTTTCTAGGTGAAAAAATGCAACTGCTATGGCCTGCTATGGAGGAAAAAATGAAAAATGCAAAACTCGAAATTGGTCCGGTCTTTAAGGGGTTAAAGTGAATCTAACTGCAGGGTGCATGTACAGTATTTAACCATAGGATACAATAGGGCAGGAAATGGGGAGTACAGCCATAGCTTTATTTAGAAGGTCTGCTATTCAATTTTTTAAGAATGTAAGTTTTTCTTAATATGTGAATGAGTTTGGTGTATTGTGGGTGGTTCTTCAGACCTCAGTGCACCGATCCACCCACCTGCCAGCTCCTGCTGCATGCTTCCTTGCTAATACTCAGCAATGAGTGGCGGCAGAGTGCCATTATGAATATTCTTATAGAGGTGTGCTGCAGAAGCTAGTGAACTGAAGGCTATAGGAACGCCCACAGCTATTAGGCCAGGAAGATTCACCATATCTGCCTGTACTTCACAAACATAAAAAATACAATATGTTAAAGACGTTCCCAAGCCCTTTCGTTTTTATTTATATTATACACATTTTGATAAACTTTTTGCTATATACTATACTATTTTTGCATTTTTAAAGATCATGGGGGTGATTTATCAAACACGGTTTAACCCCTTCCCGACCAAAGATGTAATTGTATGTCTTCGGTTGGGTAGGGGTGTTCTGAACCACCACGATCCCGGGTGTTATTAACCCCTTAAGGTCAAAGCCAATCTTCGTTTTTACACTTTTGCTTTTTCCACTTTATGTTTAAAAGTCCATAGCGCTTGCATTTTTTAACCTAGAGACCCACATGAGCCCTTACTTTTTGCGAAACCAATTTTACTTTGCAATGAAAGGCATTATTTTCCCATAAAATATGCTGTGAAACCGGAAAAAAATCATTTGTGCAATCAAATTGAAAAAAAAGGAATTTGTTTTGATTTTGGGGAGTTTTGCATTTACGCCGTTCGCCCTATGGTAAAACTGACTTGTTATCCTTTGGTCTATGGGGCTGTGTCAGGTGTCATTTTTTGCGCCATGATGTTTACTTTCTATCGGTACCTTGATTGCGCATATGCGACTTTTTGATCACTTTTTATTAATTTTTTTTCTGAATTTGATGCGACCAAAAATGCGCAATTTTGCACTTTGGAATTTTTTTTGCGCTGACGCCGTTTACCGTGCGAGATCAGGAATGTGATAAATTAATATTTCAGGCAATTACGCGCGCGGCGATACTAAATATGTTTATTTATTTGTTTATTTATTTATATTTATAAAATGGGAAAAGGGGGGTGATTTGGACTTTTAATAGGGGAGGGGATTTTTTATTAATAAAAAAACATTTTTACTTTTATTTTTACTTTAACTAGAAGCCCCCCTGGGGGACTTGTATATACACAGCACTGATCTCTCATAGAGATCAATGCTGTGTATATACACAGCAAAGATCGATCAGATCGGTGATAGATTGCCATGGCCTGCTGCAGGCCATAGCAATCTATTGCCGAGCCGGGATCAGCGTCATTCCGATCGCATCGCGGGGGGGAGATCCGTCCCACTAGACGCCAGGGATGCACGGATCAAAGCCTCTAAGTGCAGCTGTCCGGTTTGACAGCCGCACTTAGAGGCTTAATTAGCCGGCGCGGCAAGGGGACCCGCGCCGGCTAATAGAGGCACTGCCCGGCTGCACATGTCAGCCGGGATCAGCGCCGTTCAGAGCGGGGTCCCGGCGGCACCATGACCCCCCGCGGCACCATGACGTATCAGATACGTCATGGGTCGCTAAGGGGTTAATAACCTGGGACCACAACTATTAGTAGACGAGGTCCAATCGATACGCCCGCTAATGAGCCGTTTAGATGCAGCTGTCATGGCTAACATCTAAATCATTTAACCCTTTAAGGACATGGCCCATTTTCGTTTTTACGTTTTCGGTTTTTCCTCCTTGTGTTTAAAAGGTCATAGCACTTGCATTTTTCCACCTAGAAACCCACATGACCCCTTATTTTTTGCGTCACTAATTGTACTTTGCAATTACAGGCTGAATTTTTGCATAAAGTACACTGCGAAACCAGAAAAAAATTCGAAGTGTGGTGAAATTGAAAAAAAAAAACGCATTTCTTTTATTTGGGGGAAATGTGTTTTTACGCCATTCACCCTGGGGTAAAACTGACTTGTTATGCATGTTCCTCAAGTCGTTACGATTAAAACGATATATAACATGTATAACTTATATTGTATCTGATGGCCTGTAAAAAATTCAAACCGTTGTTAACCAATATACGTTCCTTAAAATCGCTCCATTCCCAGGGTTATAGCACTTTTATCCTTTGGTCTATGGGGCTGTGCTAGGTGTAATTTTTTGCGCCATGATGTGATCTTTCTATCGGTACCTTGATTGCCCATATACGTCTTTTTGATCGCTTTTTATTACATTTTTTCTGGATTTGATGCGACCAAAAATGCGCAATTTTGCACTTTGGGATTTTTTTGCGCTGACGCCGTTTACCGTACGAGATCAGGAATGTGATTAATTAATAGTTCGGGCGATTACGCACGCGGCGATAGCAAACATGTTTATTTATTTATTTATTTGTTTACTTTTATTTAAAACCTGGGAAAAGGGGGGTGATTCAGACTTTTATTAGGGGAGGGGGCTTTTTACTATTAACAACACTTTTTTTTTTTTTTTTTTACACATATACTAGAAGCCCCCCTGGGGGACTTCTAGTATATACACTGTGATCTCTCATTGAGATCTCTGCAGCATAGATATGCTGCAGAGATCCATGAGATCGGCACTCGTTTGCTTTCGGCTGCTGCAGCCGAATACAAACGAGTGCCGAGCCGAGGACGGCGCCATCTTGGACGCGTCCCCGGCCGGCATCAGTAACGGAGATCGCTCCTCCGGGACAAGGTCCCGGAGGAGCGATCTCCCCCACTAGACACCAGGGAAACGTTGCCTCCGGTAATCGGAGGCAGCTGTCAACTTTGACAGCTGCCTCCGATTAGCTAATTAGCGGGCACGGCGATCAGACCGTGCCCGCTAATAGCGGCGGTCCCGGGCTACACGCGGCACCCGGGATCGCGGCACTTCAAAGCGGGGCCGCCGCGCGGCCCCGCTTTGAAGTGCAAGTGAGGACATAGGACGTACCGGTACGTCCTATGTCCTTAAGAGGTTAAACAGCTATTTATGCTCCATCCCTGGTGTCTAGTGGGCAGATCTAGAGGCGTCCGTTTAACCTACCCAGCCGGGCCTCAGCATCTGAATGACGCTGATCCCGGCTCGGTATTCTGCTGATCTGGTCTGCAGCAGAATTTGAATATAATTTTACATAAACATAGTTAGAATTAGCTTCTGACCAACTTTGATTGTTTCTTTTCAGATAGTGATAATTGTATAAAGTGTTTGGATACTGAATGGTCGAGTGATAATAGAGATCAATGTTTTCCCAAACTTGAAGACTTCCTCTCCTTCTCTGATGGACTCTCCATAGCTCTATCCTCCATTGCTGTTCTGTTCTGGACAATATCTATTCTGATATTAGGGATTTTTGTTTCACATAAAGATTCCCCCATTGTGAAGGCAAATAACAAGACCCTGAGCTTCATCCTCCTCATCTCGCTGTCATTCTGCTTCCTTTGTGTCTTCTTATTTATTGGTCGTCCTGTCGATAGAACCTGCAGATTACGACAAATAGTTTTTGGCATAATCTTCTCCATCTCGGTATCTTCTGTTTTGGCCAAAACCATCATGGTCTATATGGCTTTTAGAATATCCAGACCTGGAAGTCGATGGAAAAAACTGATTGGGGTGAAAGTGTCCAACTCTATAGTTGTGGTGGCCTCATCCATTGAGGTTATTATCAGCATTATTTGGCTATACTCTTCTCCCCCTTACCTGGAGCAGGACACCCATTCCTATCACAGGAAAGTCATCATTCAGTGCAATGAAGGGTCTCAAGTTGGGTTCTTTGCTGTTCTAGGTTACTTATTTGTCCTGGCAGCTGTTAGTTTTACTGTAGCTTATTTGGCTAGAACATTACCCGATCGTTTTAATGAAGCCAAGTACATCACATTCAGTATGCTGGTGTTCTGTAGTGTCTGGATTGCTATGGTCCCTTCCTATCTGAGCACCAAAGGAAAAAACATGGTGGCCGTAGAAATTTTCTCCATCTTGGTTTCAAGTGCTGGGCTTTTAGGTTTTATATTTTTTCCTAAATGTTATATTATTTTGGTCAAGCCTCAATTAAATATGAAACCTTGTATACATATACAGAGTCAATTTTAATTTGGAAGTTTTCAATTACCCTCCTTGGCTTGGAAGAGCCATAACTTAATTTTTAAGTTATGTTTGAATTTAGTTTAACATATACAAAACTATATGTGGGCTTAAAAACATTAAAAAGGGCCACCGGCCAGAGATGGGTCACTGAAGATGGGTCAATAAGCACAAATTTATCTCTTAACAGCAGCACATATACCTCATATGCAATATAACAGCACCATAGATGAATATTCACAAAAAAGTCCAATAGGTATAAATATTACAATAAATAGAAACATAAGTTATAAAGTAGGATGGGCTTCTGCCCAAGAGAAAACACTTAAAGTCATTGGTAAGTCACACACAGCGTTCATATTAAAGTTTTCCTATAAACACCTGACAACAACAAAAGAGTCTGGTGACTGCCATAGTGGTGACACATAACTTCTAGAACTGTAAATCTGTATAGTATCCTTTGAATTTGAAGTAGCTTTTTGTGGATAGAGGTCTTCTAGCACTTAGCAAGTAGCGTACATCAGAGTCTCTGCCTAAAATAGTCACCAAACATCACCCTTTATAAAACACAGCAGTAACCATCACTATATGGTTTGAACACACAATGACTTCCCCCAAAACGCCCCCCCCCTTTCCATAACAATAGGCAGTTTTTTCTGCCACATATAAGCTGAGACTTCTGGGTATCCTCTCACCCCTGATGACAGACACAGTTGGGCAACTATGGATGTAGAGTTGGATTTCAGGGGAATGACTGCCACTAAGGGAAAAGATGAGATGGTGTTGGCCACTTGAGGTACTCCATGACTTGTATGAAGAGCTGGTCAGGCACTGCTGGGATGGCTTTTGCTCCTTATAGTTGACTTCCTCATTCTGGTTTCAGGCTCAGGCCCTCTGGTGTTTCAATTAGGGCTTGGTGCTGGGGATATACTTTATCCCACTCCTCCAACTCGATTGGGGACAGAGAAAGGTGGTAGCCTGGAATTACTGTACAGAACATAAATTTGTCACACACAACAGGACCCATGAAGGTACTACTGCTTGATTAACCTCTTAACGACGCATGACGGGTTTACCCGTCATGCGGCCGTAAAGTGTAAACAGAGAGGGCTCCCGGCGTGAGCCCTCTCTGCAGCCCACGGTCCCCGGTTGCTATGTGCAGCCAGGGACCACGGGTATTAGCCGGCGCAGCTGATCACAGCGGCCGGCTAATTAACTATTCAAATTCAGCTGTCAAAGCTGACAGCTGCATTTGAATAGCAGCTGTGCCCCCTGTCCCTGGTGTCTAGTGGGGGATCTCCCCCGTGCGATGCGATTGCGGAGGGGAGATCACTTGTACTGAGCCGGCCGGGGCTCAGCGTCGCTCCGACGCTGTTCCCGGCTTGGCAATCTATTCAGATGGTCTGCAGCAGACCATTATAATAGAGCCATGATCTGATGGATCATTGCTCTATTATATACACAGGATTGATCTCAATGGGAGATCAGTTCTGTGTATATAGAAGTCCCCCAGGGGGCTTCATATTACTGTAAGTGAAAGTAAAAAAAAAAGTGTTTTTATTAATAAAAAATCCCCTCCCCTAAAAAAAGTTTGAATCATCCCCCTTTTCCCATTTTACAAATAAAAATAAATAACTAAATAAACAAACATGTTTGCTATCACCGCGTGCGTAATCGCCCGAACTATTAATTAATCACATTCCTGATCTCGCACGGTAAACGGCGTCAGCGCAAAAAATCCCAAAGTGCAAAATTGCGCATTTTTGGTCGCATCAAATCCAGAAAAATTGTTATAAAAAGTAATCAAAAAGTTGCATATGCACAATCAAGGTACCGATAGAAAGAACATATCATGGCGCAAAAAATGACACCTGACACAGCCCCATAGACCAAAGGATAAAAACGCTATAAGCCTGGGAATGGAGCGATTTTAAGGAACGTATATTTGTTAACAATGGTTTGAATTTTTTACAGGCCATCAGATACAAGAAAAGTTATACATGTTACATATCGTTGTAATCGTAACGACTTGAGGAACTTATATAACATGTCAGTTTTTCCATAGGATACACGGCGTAAAAATGAAGCCCCCCCAAAGAAAAATAATTGCGTTTTTTTTTTTTTATTATTTCACTGCGCATATAATTTTTTTTCTGGTTTCGCAGCATAGTTTATAGAAAAATTCAGCCTGTCTTTGCGAAGTACAATTAGTGACGCAAAAAATAAGGGCTCATGTGGGTCTGTAGGTGTAAAAATGCAAGTGCTATGGCCTTTTTTACACAAGGAGGAAAAACCGAAAACGCAAAAACGAAAGTTAGCCCGGTCCTTAATCCTCCAGACACTCTTTACTTACATGAGATGTCATCAATTCATCAGCCCAATGAACCCCAACCTGCTCAGCCTAACATGTCTCTCTCTGAATAAAGCTTTGGGCATGTGATTTTAATTCATTTCCCCTTTTTTCTTATTTCTATTCTCACAAAAGTATGCAATTTATCTTGTACTGTGCTCTGCATCCCAGTCTACTGTGTGTTTGTATTTAAGTGTAAATAAAGCTATCTTTAATTATAATAAAACAAAAAAAAATCTGTATTGTTTGCTTTATAAGACACATCTCCTTGTAATACACACCCGCGATTTAGACAACTGAAAACAGGAGGGGAATAATAAATGTTTATTAAAATTCCATGTTGGTTTATGGCAGTGAAAGGGTAAAAGTTTATTAAAATAAGACAGGGCCACTTTAACACTCTACATTTCAGTATGCTATACACACATGCACAGCTCTGCAGGATGCACAATACACACATAGCTCTGCTACGTAAACATATCCACAGACACACACAGTGCTATATCATTATACAGATACACACACCTATACTACATCCCTATACACAAACAGCTCTGCTACACACACATACACACACATTTTAAACCGTACAGTCCATACCTACAGTATGTGTACCGTTAAGGGGTTACCCAACGCTACAGAAACATGGCCGCTTGCTTCCAGACACAGTACCACTCTTGTCTCCAGTTTGGATGCAGTTTTTTTTTTAACTCGGTTCCATTGAAGGGAATGGAGATTAATTGCAAACCACACCTAAACTGGAGACAAAATTTACTAATGAAACCAAATTTGTATAACACAGTAGGAGGTGAGTGTGACCACTGGTTATGAAAGGCTCAGTTCCCTAATGAAATCAAATTTGTTTAACACAGTAGGAGTGGAATGTGACCACTGGTTATGTACTGTAAGGCACACTCCAAATTCACTAATGAAACCAAACTTGTATAACACAGTAGGAGTAAAGTGTGACCAGTGGTTATGTAAGGCGCATGCTCAGTTCACTGATGCCAGTAACATAGTATAACTGAATAGGAGCAGTGGCGTAGCTATAGGGGTTGCAACGGTCGCCATGGCGACCGGGCCCCTATGCTAGGGGGGACCGCTGGCCCCCCTCGCCACTTCCTCCTGTGGGCCCCCAGCCCACACACATAACTGATGGCACTTGCTGTCTTCTGACTGGATCTCTTACCTAGTCAGATGACAGCAAGTACCAGCGTCCTCTCCTCCTGCCTCCTCCGTGAAGGCAGCACTTCAACTGAGAGGATCACGCTGCTGCAATCCTCCTCTCATCTCCTCATCACTGTGAGCGGCTCCTGCAGGGCGGAGGCCCCTCCCCCAGGTCAGGTCACAACGCTGTGCAGCAGGAAAGGAAGGAATCACTGAGTATGGGGTCGTGACCTGGCCTGGGGGAGGGGCCTCCACCCTGCAGGAGCCGCCCACAGTGATGAGGAGATGAGAGGAGGATTGCAGCAGCACTGATCCACTCAAGTTCCTCTGAGGTGAGGTGCTGACTGCAGGGACGCTAACATCCTCCTCTCCTCAGTAGTGTATGCTAAATCCTGCAGAGCTGAGGGGTATGGGGTTGTGATCCAACCAGGGGGAGGAGCCTCAGCCCTGCAGGATCCAGCATACACCATGGAGCAGAGGAGTGCAGCAGGGGCACATGGAGGAGTGCTGGTCTGCTATATACAGGGGTACATGGAGGAATACTGGTCTCCTATATACAGGGGGACGTGGAGGGATACTGGTCTGCTATATACAGGGGGCGCAGGGAGGGATACTGGTCTGATATATACCGGGGGACATGGAGGGATACTGGTCTGCTATACACAGGGGGCACAGGGAGAAGTACTGGTCTGCTATATACAGGGGACACGGGGAGGGATACTGGTCTGCTATATACAGGAGACACATGGAGGGATACTGGTCTGCTATATACAGGGGGGGCACATGGAGGAGTATTGGTCTGCTATATACAGTGGGACACAGGGAGGGATACTGGAATGCTATATACAGGGGGCACAGGGAGAAGTACTAGTCTGCTATATACAGGGGGGCACAGGGAGGGATACTGGAATGCTATATACAGGGGGCACAGGGAGAAGTACTGGTCTGCTATATACAGGGGGACACAGGGAGGGATACTGGTCTGCTATATACAGGGGACACAGGGAGGGATACTGGTCTGCTATATACAGGGGACACAGGGAGAAGTACTGGTCTGCTATATACAGGGGAACACAGGAAGGGACATTGGTCTGCTATATACAGGGGGACATGGAGGGATACTGGTCTGCTATATACAGGGGGACACAGGGAGGGATACTGGTCTGCTATATACAGGGGACACAGGGAGGGATACTGGTCTGCTATATACAGGGGGCACAGGGAGAAGTACTGGTCTGCTATATACAGGGGAACACAGGAAGGAACATTGGTCTGCTATATACAGGGGGACATGGAGGGATACTGGTCTGCTATATACAGGGGACACAGGGAGGCATGCTGGTCTGCTATATACAGGGGGACATGGAGGGATACTGGTCTGCTATATACAGGGGGACATGGAGGGATACTGGTCTGCTATATACAGGGGGGCATAGGGAGGAGTACTGGTCTGCTATATACAGGGGGGCACAGGGAGGGATACTGGTCTGCTATATACAGGGGGCACAGGGAGGGATACTGGTCTGCTATATACAGGGGGGACAGGGAGGAGTACTGGTCTGCTATATACAGGGGGCACAGGGAGGGATACTGGTCTGCTATGTCTGCTATATACAGGGGGACATGCAGGGATACTGGTCTGCTATATACAGGGGGACATGGAGGAGTACTGGTCTGCTATATACAGGGGGCACAGGGAGGGATACTGGTCTGCTATATACAGGGGGCACAGGAAGAAATACTGGTCTGCTATATACAAGGGCACATGGAGGGATATTGGTCTGCTATATACAGGGGTACTGGTCTGCTTTATACAGGGGGCAGAGGGAGGGATACTGGTCTGCTATATACAGGGGGACATGGAGGGATACTGGTCTGCTATATACAGGGGGCACAGGGAGGGATACTGGTCTGCTATATACAGGGGGACACAGGGAGGAGTACTGGTCTGATATATACAGGGGGGCACAGGGAGGGATACTGGTCTGCTATATACAAGGGGACATGGAGGGATACTGGTCTGCTATATACAGGGGGACATGGAGGGATACTGGTCTGCTATATACAGGGGGCACAGGGAGGAGTACTGGTCTGCTATATACAGGGGGACACAGGGAGGGATACTGGTCTGCTATATACAGGGGTACACAGGGAGGGATACTGATCTGCTATATGCAGGGGGACACAGGGAGGAATACTGATCTTGTATATACAGGGGGACACAGGGAGGGATACAGCTGTTGAGTCAAAGGTTAGAAAACAATTAGAGAATCACACAGTACAGTCAATTATTAATAGGGGGCAGTAGTACAGTACACGAGGGGACACAGTGCCACATTAGGGGGCGTCACCTTAGAATGACTATAAGGGGGGGGGGGGGGAACTAAAATTTTGCACCAGGGCCCATCAGCCCGTAGCTATGCCCCTGAACAGGAGTTTGTAGTGCCCAGTGCCTAGTGAGTAAATAATATGGACTGTGTCTGGTTCCAGCAAATTCCTATAGACAGCCAGTTACTTGATAAACTGGACACTTGGTTGACAGCTACAACAAAAAAATCACCCACAATCAGCCGTCCTCTCCTCTCCTCTCTCGCTCTATTAGTCTCTCCCTGCTCTGCTGTAACTGCCTGCTGCCATCCTTTCTCTGGAGTTTGTACATGTAAGGGTCTGGAGGTGTTGCACATCACCTCCAGATTCATCTCCTGCCCCACACTGATCTCACTGGCCGGTACCTGGCAGGAGAAAAAAGAGGACAGAATAAAATTTCTTTTCAAACTTAGCTTTACTTTACACAGTTAATAGTCAATGAAATCACAAACACAACTACCTAAGGACTGTCGGTGATGGCAACATTTTAGAAAGACATAAATTTCCAGAATTCTGTACGATTTCTCTGCACGTCCTTATAATAAGGCTCAGACTTTTATATGAGTGTAAAAACGGCAGAAAAATCATCATGTCCAAATGCATGTTGGTGTCCTCCCCCCCCCCCCCCCCCCCCCCCCCCCCAACTTTTCAATTGAAATCAAATGACAACAAATTGCATAAAAATAAAAAAGAAATAATAATAATAATAATAATAATAATAATAATAATAATAATAATAATAATAATAATAATAAAAAACTTACAATATTATACACTAAAAAAATTGTTTTGGGCATTTTTTGTGGCTTTTTATGAGCTCGAAATACGCCATTCAAAAGTTGTGTCTGATAAAAGCCTCAGTGTTAGTTTCATTGTAAAGATTTAATTTTTTTTTTTTTTTTATTTAAAATCAGAGCTGAATCAGTTTATTTCAAATCTAATCTAACTTTTCAAGTTCTGGATGCTCCCTGGTGGATGTGACATGTGATGTGTATTACACTATGGCTCAAACAGCTCTGCGTGGGTTTTATTTTAAGGTTAAAATACATTACAATTGGTTATATAAACCTCTCCCTGCTACAAGCTCCTCAGCATTGCTGAATGACTCCTTATATCCCTGTGCTGCTGGTGCTGATACATCTGATGGGACAGTGTATGGTACACAAGCCTCTTCTTTTCCCCAAGATGTTATCGGCCTTGGTTCTTTCTATAACTATCTGCATCTCTGAGATTCAGCACTCTACAGCTCAATGTCATCTTGTAATGAAGAATTACACCTTTGACTACAAATATTCTCAGGAAGGAGACTTCATTATAGGAGGGATCTTCACTGTACATACCCTGATGTTTCGATGGAAGTTGAAAAAAAGTTTCCTTGTTGACCATATGTGTGTAGGGTAAGGACTTTATTGATATAGTGCTAACTGATTCCACACCACTTCATACTCAAATCACTTGTCCCTATCATGGCTCAAAATATAAATTCAAATACATTTTGACTGTGGGAGAAAGCCAGAGTATCCGGAGTACTCCCAGGTAAAGACAGGGACAATAAACAAACTCTTTGGAGATGTTGTCCTTGGGATGTGAACCCGGGACCTCAGCATTGCAAGGAGCCAGTGCGAGTCACTTAGCCATTGTGCTACCAACTGATTATTTATTATTATTTTTGTATATACAGAACTGTAATCTCTAGAAATAAGTCAGGGGAGGTTGTAGTATCATCTGCAATTTATTTTCATTCATGGGGGGCTTTTGCTTATTCACTCATCTCTATACATGAGGCTAATTTTCATTTTCTAAAGAAGTTTTCCAGTCAAAAATATGTTATAGGAAAAATACTTCTCTTTGTCACTTGTTTTCACACCATGTGATAATTAACATATCATGTCAGTCACCACCACAGTTTTGGCTTTGGCTTTTGGGAGCCAAACTCCCATGATCCCATCAGATGCAGTTTTCATATGTTTTCTTCCCACTCATGAGTAGTGGTTGGGCGAAGCCATTTTTTGTCAAACTACTCTGTTTTCTCTTATTAATTCATAATGACAACTAAAAACATCAAAATGAGCCTGATCAAAATTGTACATAATACCGTGTATTGCCCCTTCTAACATCAATGACAGCTTGAAGTCTTTTGCGGTAGTTGTGGATGAGGCTCTTTATTTTCTCAGATGGTAAAGCTGCCCATTCTTCTTGGCAGAAAGCCTCCAATTCCTGTAAATTTCTGGGTTGTCTTGCATGAACTGTACGCTTAATGTTGAGGTCAGGAGACTGAAATGGACTCTCCAGAACCTTCACTTTGTTCTGCTGTAGCCAATGACAGGTCAACTTGGCCTCGTGTTTTGGGTCATTGTCATGGTAAAAGGTCCAAGGATGTCCTTTGTGCAGCTTCCGGGCTGATGAGTGGCCATCTCCGTCTCCTGAGCTCAATGTATTTGAGCCACTCTGCGTTGTTCATGCAAGACAGACAAGGAATTAACAGAAAGTAGAGGCTTTTTGCCAAGAAGAATGGGCAGCTTTATAATCTGAGAAAAAAAAAAAAGCTTCATCCACAACTACCACAAAAGTCTTCAAATTGTCCCTGATGTTAGAGGGGGTAATACACAATGTTAAGAACTGGGGTATGTAAACTTTTGATTAGGGTTTTCATTATGATTTAACCCTTTGAGGACCAGGCCCAAAATGACCCAGTGGACCGCGCAAATTTTGATCTTAGTGTTTTCGTTTTTCCCTCCTCCCCTTCTAAGAGCTCTAGCACTCTCAGTTTTCTATCTACAGGCCATGTAAGTGCTTGTTTTTTACAGGAATAGTTGTACTGTGTAATGGCGTCATTCATTTTACCATAACATGTATGATGGAATCCCAAATATATTATTTATGAAGATATAAATGGGTGAAATTGTAAAAAAGAATGCAATACTTTTGGGGGGTTCCTGTGTCTACGTAATGCACTATATGGTAACAGCGACATGATACAATTATTCTATAGGTCAGTCCGAACACAACCATATGCAGGTTACACAGATTCTCTAATGTTATATATTTTTTTTATGAAATCCTTTTTTTTGGCAATTAAATATTAATAAAATGGGCCTATTGTGACGCTTATAACGGTTTTATTTTTTCACCTACGGGGCTGTATGGGGTGTCATTTTTTCCGCCATGATCTCTAGTTTTTATTAATACCATATTTGTGAAGATCGGACGTTTTGATCACTTTTTATTGATTTTTTTAATATATAATGTAACATAAAATCAGTAATCTGCGCACTTTTTCCCCTCTTTTCGTGTACGCCGTTCACCGTTCGGAATGACGCTTGTTATATTTTAATAGATTGGACAATTACGCACGCTACAGTATATTATATGTTTATCTATTTATTTATTTTTATGTTTTATTTATATTATGGGAAAGGGGGGTGATTTCAACTTTTATTGAGGGAGGGGTTTTGGGATAGTGTAATAGTGTTTTGAACTTTTTTTTTTTTACACATTTGAAGTCCCTTGGGGGAATTCTACATTTACTACTTGGATTTTTACACTGACCATTGCTATGCCATAGGCACAGCATTGATCAGTGTTATCGGCGATCTGCTCATTGAGCCTGCCTGTGCAGGCTCAGTGTAGCAGATCGCCGATCGGACCACACAGAGGCAGGTAAGAGACCTCTGGCGGTCCGTTTTAATTATCGGGACCCCCGCAGTCACACTGCGGGGGTCCCGATCGGTAAGTGACAGGGGACTCCCCCTGTCACTTGCACTTAAACGTTGCGGTCGCGCAGCGTTTAAGGGGTTAATGACACGTGGCAGCGCGATCGCTGCAGCGTGTCATTACCGGTGAGGTCCCGGCTGCTCACTGCAGCCGGCCCCCACCTGCTATGAAGCGCGCTCCGCTCCGGAGCACGCTTCATAGCCGCAGAAACACCCAGGACGTAGGGTTACGTCCAGGGTCGTCTGGGGACAGACTTCCATGACGTAACCCTACGTCCAGGGTCGTCTATGGGTTAAAAAGAGAAAAAAAAAAACTGTAGTTTGACAATAAACGGCTTCACCCAACTACTAACCATGAGTAGGGAAAAAGTTTTGTGTCATCATTCATATTCTCTGAGCAAGAAGAACATGAAGAACAAGAAAGCAAAAATTCTGTCGGGGCATGTTAACTTTTGAGCTTGATCATTAAAGCTCAAATGAGCTGCAGCACTAAGGAGTTAAGAAAAGTCCCCATAAAATTATTAGCCCATCATAAGTTTTTACTTTTTTCTTTAAATATAATGTTTTCCCTTTTTACACCCCCAATAATATGATAATCCACTAGGAAATACACATTGCAAATTTGCAGACTTTTAAAGAACCACATCTTCAGATTTACAGTACTGCCCATGGGCTAGACCAATTATGCCATATTATTCACAGCAGTTCAATGCCTCCAAAAAGTGCTACCAATACCCCAAAACAGTATTATCCAGGCGCAGATCTCCATGACTATGTTTTTAATGACTGGCACTTGTGACAAAGAAAACTAGCATTCATGTTACATTTTTAGGGACACGCATGGTGCCTGGCTGATAAATGTGCGGCTCCCATCTTGGCCGCCATGTTTAGGGATTTTTGTTAATAAATAGCTGTGAATTTCCTTCGCTCTTCTCTAATCGAAACATTGGGGGAGATTTATCAAAGGGTGTAAAATTTAGACTGGTGCAAACTACCCACAGCAACCAATCACAGCTCGGCTTCCAGCTCTGGTGGAAGGAAAAAGGAGCTGTGATTGGTTGAAGGGGGAAGTTTGCACCAGTCTAAATTTTATACCCTTTGATAAATCTCCCCCATAGAGTTTTTTAAACTTTTTTTTTTCTTACAGGGGTCAAGCAAGAGAATATACAAATCTTAGAACTTTTCTGTTTGCTATAGATGAAATTAACAATCGATCAGATATTCTGCCTAATATCACTCTGGGATATCACATATATGACTCATGTGGACAAGAGAATAAAGTTATGAAAGATGTTCTGCAGATAATGTCTGGACACACAGTAACAGCTCCAAACTATTCCTGTATGGAGAAGGATGCGGTGGTCGGATTTATTGGAGATTTACGTTCCGTCACTACTCTCCCTATGGCCCAGCTGTTGAGCTTATATGGATATACACAGGTAAGAAATACAGAAAGTCCAAAAATCTGCTAGCGAAGAAAAAACGATCGCAAATACGATCATGAGTAACAATTATTGTTCCATGGAAATGAGTGAATGTTTTCAGGTCTTTCGCAATAGCGGTCGTTTGAGATCGTTAATCGTTAACGATTATGCGAACGATAATCGTCTGGTGGAATAGGGCCCTAAGCTAGCCAATGAATGTAGACACTGTTCTTGTGGTGCCAATGGGCTCCTAGGGCCTGCCCCCCCAAATAGTTATAGGTACCGAACCGAACTTTGAGAAAGTTCTGCACAAGTTCTGCCTCCACCAGCTTGCAACCATCCACCGCTTTGACTGCAGTCCAACCAGCCCCGGTGTCTTACCAAAGATGTCAGGCCCGGCGTTCTCAGGCTGTCCTCCATTTTGTGAGCCTGGGTGAACGAAGCCACAGTAGGCAGGAGTTCCTCCAGAGCATCAGGGAGGAGAAGGAGATATATGAATGGCTGACCCCAGGTCAACTATCGGTGTTGTAGCCGACAATGAGAGGAACATTGTCTCTGCAGTGCAGTAGGGAGTCATACACTTTGTATGGCACATGTGATAAACCTCATAATGCACAGGTTTCTTTGAACATGTCGTGCCAATTGTTGATCCCTTTTGAGGACGCTTGACTGTTGAGAAAGGAACCGGAGCGGTTCTGAAACGCGTTGAGTCTTTTAATAAATTTTATTTATATATTTTATACATATTTTTTAGTTTTATTATATATATATATTTTTTTTTTGGACCTGCGCCCTCACACCCGCGTGTTTGTGGTTGGAGGAATTGTTGCTCTTTTGAGGACGCGACTCTGTGAGCAGGCATCAAGGACATCATCCCACTCGTCCGTATTCTGGAAAGTGTGGTAACCAACATCATCAGCGAGGAATCCCAGGCCACCACTCCAAGGCTGACAATCCTCCTGCTCCATGACTAGTCTGTTCTCAATAATACTGGCCTGAGTGCAATCAGGTACTGCCTCCTCCTCAAATAGTCTTTTTTATCCATACTGGGCTGTTTGCAATCAAGTGCTACTGCCTCCTCCCCCTCCTCCACACTGGGTCCAATACAGTACTATTACTGCTGCTGGTTCCACTGTCAAATGTCTGTTTTCCACTCTACTGGGTCCAAGGAATTTTGTGTCCTATGCCCCGTGTAATCACTTAACCCTGGCTAATTTTATTTCCATTTTTCCCACTTTTTTTCATTGTAATAGCAACTGCAACTAAACAAAACTATACCCTATCAGACTCCCACTATTGTAGCTGCAATTATTCAGCCGTTATTGCAAGGTTCGTTTTAGGTTCGGTTCGGCTGAATCCGAACTTCACAAAGTTCGCCAGATCGAACCGAACCGAACTTTTCAAAAGTTTGCTCATCCCTAATTGTTACCTAATTATTATGTGACCTGCTGTCCCTTGTGATAAATTTATAGTTATATCAGTACTTGCATTTTTTTCCCTCCTAAAAACCCCTATTGTGTAATAAACAAATTCTTCTGCCTCTGATATGCATTGACTCTGCTGATCTTACGCCTTCGAATCTCACCAGTTCTTCTTTCATCCTCATGACCCTATAATATTTTTTCTTACCCTAGATCAGTTACGGAGCAACAGATCCTCTTCTAAGTGACAAAAGATTTTACCCAAACTTCTTCCGCACAGTCCCCAGTGAGAATATACAATATTATGCATATGTGAAGCTACTGGAGAGATTCCAGTGGAATTGGGTTGGGATCATCACATCGAATGATGAGAGTGGACAGCGAGAGCTACAACAACTACATAAATTATTTACATCTTACCAGATCTGTGTAGAATTCAGTATTGTTGTATCTGTGAATAATTATGAGCACATCCCTTCAGCTTTATCATCATCATCCACCGATGTTATTATCATCTGTGGCTCCTATAGTCTGTCTTATAGTTCGTTTTTATACATAGCGGCTCCTGCTCTAAATAACAAGACTCTTATTTTTCCAAGTTCATGGTCACAGGCAACAGACCTTCTATTCTACAGAGAAAAGGGAATTCCTGCAAATTGTAGTTTCGTGTTTTCTGTCCCCAGTTTTAATATTACTGGGAAAGAGTTTTTTAACCTCTTGCAGTTATCCAGCCAACCTTCCGATGGGTTACTGGAAGACATTTGGATGACTATGTCCCGTTGCTTTACAGGAAATCCAATAAAGGATGAAATTATACCATTGTTGTATAGAATTCCATTTCATCACTGTTCTGAGGAAGAGAAACTTAATTTAAGCTTTGATTTTGATGGAAACATGACTCCTTACCAAGTGTATACTGCCGTCTATATTATGGCTCAGGCTTTGCACAGGATAAACTTTTTTCTCAATGACAATAGAAAATATAATACATTAAAGATATGTGACTATAAAAGAAGGGTGAGTAATATAAGTTCAGTATATTCTACTGCTTATAAAATAGTTTTAATCCCTTCCTGACCCATGATATACATCTGCGTCATGTGCTGAGTGGGGAAGTTTGGAGCTGGCTTGGGGATAAGTCTGCTACCTGGTAGGTGCTACTAGTAACCAACTCACACAATCACTGTTCGGCATCTGAGATTACTAAATGTATATGGCGCTAACTTATTCAGCAGCACTTGACATGACCCTGTCCCCATTAAGCCTTATAATCGACATTTACCTATATGTATGTTTTTAGAATGGAACAAAACCCACACAGACATGGGGAGAACATCCCTGGAGGGTTGTCCTTCGTGAGATGCGAACCGAGGACCCTAGTGCAACAAGCAAGCAGTTCTGCCCCATCATTCTGATGCCACTCATTTAACTCCCTTGCTGCTGAGGTCAATAATGTTCACAGTATCTGCTTGACAGGCACAATACGGCACTGGTCAAAAGAGATACAATTATCCATGAGAATCCTTGGGTTTGTCCAAACCCGAGCGTGAAGCATTTGAATAGCGGTGGCTGAAAGAGATTGAGGCAGCCGTAGGGACTTCTGGAGAACATGGGTGCGGCCTATGGCCTATGGCTGTTTCCATGTTTATCAGGCATCCTTAGGGCTGAATAAAACTTCGTCAGCCACAACTTCTTCAACATGCTCAAGATTCACACATCTCTACTGACCAGTGCAACACCTGTAAATACCATGGACATTATTGACCACATCAAAGAGAGTCTTTGAAGAAATGTCCTAGCAACTTTGATTGATAAGGTCAGGTCCCTGAAGTTTAACCTATACGCTACTATGTGGATCCAGAGAAAGAAAAAAAAAATAATAATAATTAGTCCTCAAAAATGATTCATCCATTTCAAGAGCTCACCAAACATGTGTCATTCTCCTTCAGTCCCTTATCTCTGCCCTGTATGGAAATATTTTCAAGCTGTGTATTATTGTTTATGAACAGTGAGACGAGCGATCAATAGGCTGAAATTTCTTCACCACCCTCATAACAAGCATGGTTTATCTTCTAAAGCTAACACAGTATATCAAAGAAGAAGTAGAAGCTTTAAATGAAAACGGAGATTTGATAACCTCACTAGTTATTCAGAGTTGGGTAAATAGAAGATACAAAGATTGTGACACAATATCCAAAAGATCCATCGGAAGATTTGATGCCTCCCTCCCGGAAGATCAGAAGCTGCATATTAATCATCAGATAATAACATGGAAACAGGATGTGGTATGTCATTGAGTACAAATTAAAGGGGTTCTACATCTTTGGGATTTCCAGTATACCCTATGAAACTGGAGGGAAATAACTTGAACTTAAACCTAAGTGGGTGGGGGTGGAGGTTATTACTTGCTGAAGATTTAAAATAGGGATTCAATTCTTCCATAACAATGGAGTTGTGGGTTGCAGATGTGCGTCGTTGTACCATTCATATTCTACAGTGTTTGTCTTTTATTGTACCCTCCATAATAAATAAATGAATGAATGAAGTGGTGGTGACTTGGTCCACTTCGCTCTAATAGAAGAGTCAGGTCCCTGTTCTCGGGATTGCAGAAATGTCCAGTGCTGAAAAGCGCGGGTGTCAGGTGCCTGCACCCAATCAATATCAGTAATTTTTGCCTGGAAAATCCCTTTGAGAAGTGAAACAAAATAGTAAACATTATGACAGGACACAAACAAATTAAAGGGAATGTGTGATAAAAAAAATATAAAAAAAAAACTACTTAAAGTTTAAAACAAGTTTTTATATTAAGTATTGGAATTTTTTTTAAAGATAACCTGACACTCTGGCAATCGGGGAAGAAACCATTCAATCCCTCAATAGGGTCCCTGATATTTACTCCCTCCTGCTGATCCCGCCATGGAGAAGTCACCACCCACTCATCTGCGTGCTCAATATGCAAATAAAAAAAAAAAAAGTCCAATGTCCATAGGAAATCACTGCTCCAAGCTCTATCAGTGGTTGATGGGTTCTGCTGAGAGTTCCAAGGTGACAGGTTTCCTTTAAGAATTATTTAGTTCCTATATTTAATTTTGACTAACCATATTTTTATGGGGGACTGTATAAAAGGCTTTGCTGGACTTCAGCAATGTCTTTGATACAGTTCCCTATTAAAAACTGATGGAGAAGTTAGAGAAAATTTGACTTACTCCTTGGATAGTTCAACGGATTTGTTGTTGGCTGAAATATAGATATGAGAGGGTTTTCTGGTCTGTTCTGGGTCCTATTCTTTTTAATATGTTTGTAAGTAATATAAGAGTAGGTTTGGTAGGTAAGGATAGTTATATAGGAGAAGGTTATCATTATACAGCATACCATTATACATACAGCCCAGCATATGATTTGCTTTCCCTACCGCCTGGCTGCACTACCCCTAAATCCTTCTCTTTTAAAGTCTTTGCTAACACAGAACTGCTGAAATGATACTTGGTTAGAGGATTCCTCCTCCCCAAGTGAACTACTTTGCACTTGAAAAATTAATCTTTAGTTTCCGTTGTTTGGACAACTTTTCTAGCAAAGCTAAATCATTTTCCATATTCCCGAAGCCTCCAAAACAATCAACCCTGTTGCACACTTTTGTGTTATTGTCTGTAAACAGACAAACCTTACCTACCAAACCTTCTCCTATGTAACTTATAAACACATTAATAAGAATAGGACCTACAACAGACCCTTGTGGCCACCAATTGTAACCAGTCTCTGCTCGGAATATACACCATTAACAACAACCCTCTGATATCTATCCTTCAGCCAACCACAAATCCACTGAACTATTCAGGGATTTAGTCTAATTTTCTTTAACATTTGTATAATCTCTTTATGGGGAACTGTATCAGAGGCTTTGCTGACGTCCAGATAGGCGATATCCACAGCACCACCTTCATCCAGTTCTTTTGTGACATCAAATCAAAGAAATCAATGAGATTAGTCTGACATGATCGGCCCGCAGTAAAGCCATGCTGGTTTGGATCCATATTGATCTTCATTCTTGCAAGATAATCACCAGTTCAGACAACTGATTTATCTCATTATTCATTTAAATTAATATTTTCCTAATGTGTAAATTAAATGACTATTTATATTATATTATATATTAAATCACTTATATCTAGATTCCTAAAGGTCGATGTAATGAACCCTGTCCACCAGGGACCCGGAAGGTTCTCAGTGAAGGATATCACAGCTGCTGCTATGACTGCATCCCATGTCCAGAAGGAGAATTTACTAATCATTCCGGTAAATTGTTGTTTATTTATTATTTACAAACTATCTATAATACTTCTATCATACATGGTATATCCCACCGGTGTTATTAACAGATACAGTATACTCTATCTATCTATCTATCTATCTATCTATCTATCTATCTATCTATCTATCTATCTATCTATCTATCCAAACAAATTCCAACGGCACTCCGGAGACTTCAAATCAAACGTGCAATTTATTCATATTGTGCAGCACAGCAAAGTAAAGCGACGTTTCAACCGGCACTTTACTTTGCTGTGCTGCACAATATGAATAAATTGCACGTTTGATTTGAAGTCTCCAGAGTGCCGTTGGAATTTGTTTGGATAACTACACTGACCCGTGGTCTAGGTCCTCTAGCTGGCACCCACCCCCACCTTTAACTTTGAAGCTGTGCTGCCTACTATCCTTGTGGCTATCTATCTATCTATCTATCTATCTATCTATCTATGCAAAAAAGGGGTCCGTGGAAGCCTGTTGCCAAGGGTATCTATCTATCTATCTATCTATCTATCTATCTATCTATCTATCTATCTATCTATCTCCTATCTATCATCTATCTATCTATCTATCTATCTATCTATCTAAACAAGTAGATAACCGCAGCACTCAGAGTAGAATCAAAAAAGCGTAAAGTTTATTCCACCCAAAACTTGCGACGTTTCGCTCCCACACTGGGAGCTTTTTCAAGCAGTGTAACAACATGTGCTCAATACAAGTATATATGTGTTCACATTTCAATAAGATGATTGATAAACAATCAATAAATAAAGTGCAAAAAAATCCATATACAAATTGTGTCAATATACAAAAATAAATCACAGTGCCAACAGAAGTGTATCATTCCACGTGTAAAAATAGTGACATTGCATAAGTGCAACCAATGCAGAAAAATGCAAAAATTAAGTAAATAGGTATAAATGACCAGCTGGGTACACAGAGGGGGGTCACTCACCAAGGAGACTTACAGGTGTGGCATTCATAACGATACACGCATGGTAGGATGGCATGAGTCTAAGCCGTAACTGCCGGCGTCTCAGCAGCAGAACTGCGCATGTCCGCACACTGGCCAATCCGGCTCCGCTTCTGACGTCAGCTGGAATCGCGGCCAATTCATTGGTTGGGCCAGTGCACATAATAAACATAGATGATGACGCTATTGTGCAGATTGTTACTTTATTAAATAATGTATCAGGCTAATGGGCACTAACTCAGTGTAAATAAACTCACTCATACCTCCCCGCAAGGCACATCCAATTAACAGGGGGAACCTCCAACACGGCGGTGCGGTATCAACCATAGGTCGGACACACATTGCCACAGTCGGACCGGACAGAAGCAGAACCGCAGCAGTACCAGGACTGGCGCTGCATGCGATCCGCTAACATCCACCCCTTGTCACTATTTTTACACGTGGAATGATACACTTCTGTTGGCACTGTGATTTATTTTTGTATATTGACGCAATATGTATATGGATTTTTTTGCACTTTATTTATTGATTGTTTATCAATCATCTTATTGAAATGTGAACACATATATACTTGTATTGAGCACATGTTGTCACACTGCTTGAAAAAGCTCCCAGTGTGGGAGCGAAACGTCGCAAGTTTTGGGTGGAATAAACTTTACGCTTTTTTGATTCTACTCTGAGTGCTGCGGTTATCTACTTGTTTATATACCACGCACTATTGGTCCCGTGTGCTGACCGCTTGGCACCCACCTTCTTTTTCATTGAGGAGTGCTGCAGGACTCTCTTATTTACTATCTATCTATCTATCTATCTATCTATCTATCTATATCTAATAAATAAAGAAATAAAAAAATGTTATTAGCAAGTCCAAGTTATATATTAGCATTGCCAAAGCATGTGTAAAATACGGGGTTGAGGAGATGAGATTCCCCCGGGCTCAGTGTACATGGGTTCATGATGTATCACGACCGGGGGGGATACACTCAGGACCAGTGTATAGGAGTCCATGACATATCACACTTCTCTCTGTCTGTGGCAGGTGCTGATACATTTTGCTGCTACGTCCACCATGATGTCATCCTCTCCAAGCAGGATGGGCAGCTTCTCTTCCTCCTCCATGGTGGAGAAGACTGGGAGGAGATCAGAGAGTTTCCTCAAGTAAGTGTCCCTCACTGCTGAGTATTTGGAGCAGTGTAGCAGGAAGTGGGCCTCCTCCTCCACGGCCTCCTGGTCGCACTGCTGGCACAGTCTGCTCTCCCTGGGGATGTAGCTCTGTTGGTGTCGTCCAGATTCGATGGGCATGCTATGGCTATGGTCTGTAGAGGCTCAAGATCTGTCGATATCTGGGGTTAGTAAGCTCCTCCAGATATGGGGCCAGTTTTTATTCTCTCTGCAGACTCTGGTACACTGTCAGCTTATGGGATGCTCTGACCTCCTACCTCCATTCTTGGATGTATTCCTCTTGCCTCCTGTTTATTGTGTTCCTGATTCCCGCTTTTGTGAGTTGGTATAAGATGATTGTCTGGTTGAGCTGGGTTCCAGTAGGTATGTTTTGGGGCTCTGCTTTGCCTGGGGCCCCTTGGTAATTTATGGTGATAGGAACCTTTACAACTACCATGTAGATGGCCCCATAATGACAGCACCCTCTTCTGGATTGTGAGGTGTAGCGGGACTCTGCCCAGCTCTGCTCTACAGCCACAGTTATAGGTGCTCCAATGGACCTGGAAGAGATGCTTACAAAATTCCAGATGGAATATTACAGTTGGGCTGGAATCGCATTTTAACCAGTCGAGGTAAGTGTGAGGACCCCAGACTTCACTGCCATATAGGAGGATTGGTGCAATGATGTCGAAGATTTTAAGCCAAACTCTGACAGGTGGCTTGAGGTGGTAGAATTGTCTTCTGATGGCGTAAATGGTTTTGCACGCTTTGTCTCTCAGCATCTCAATGGCTGATTTGAAGCTCCCAGTCTGTTCTATTTCCAGGCCCAGGTAGGTGTAGATGCTGGCGGCTGTAAGAGGGTGGCTGTATAGTGTGAGGGGGGGACCCGGTTGACTTTGTTTTCCTTCTCTGGAACACCACAGTGTTGGTCTGTTTTAGGTTGATGGGTAGGGCCTATGTGATGCTGAACTTCTCCATATTGCTAGCTGGTCTTTGAGACCTTTCTCAGTTGGTGATAGGAGAATATGATCATCCACATACAGGAGAAATTTCACCTCAGTGTCATGGAAGATGAGACCTGGTGTTGGGGAGGACTCTAGAGCTGCTGCCAGCTCATTGATGTAAATGTTGAAGAGAGTTGGACTAAGGAAGCAGCCCTGCCTGGCTTCTTGGCTCTGCTGGAAATAAGCCGTTTTATTCCCATTTACCTTCATATAGCATTGGTTCTCAGTGTAGGAGCATTTGATTACCAGCAATTTTAGAAACAATCTTTGGTGCCGCACCAAATCGAAGGCCTTTTTGAAGTCCACAAAACAGGGGTTTCATTCCTCTTTTGGGATGTCTCTATAAAAGTTTTTGAAATACTGGAGCCAGATGTTGCTTTTCTGAATGTGGAGCTTATTTTTCTTGCCCCTTGTACATAGGTGGTTGTAACGCCTGGAGTAGTGGATCCACCGGACCGTCACCAGCGATGGCACTAACCTCACGAGGGAGCGGAGTCTAAGGGGCCGCTGGTTTTCACCAGAGCCCGCCGCAAGGCGGGATGGACTTGCTGCGGCAGGCGACCCCCAGGTCGCTACCCCTGGCTTGGTTGCTAGAGACGGCAGGCGAGGCGTGGCAGGAGCAGTAGGCGGGAGATGGTGCTGGCAGAGGTCTGTAGGTGTAACCGCAGGTGACAGGCTGAACACAGGAGCAATGGTGTAACAGTGGAGCAGGAACCAGGAACAAGGACTAGGGACCAGGTAGCGGATAGGAATCAGGAACAACAGGGAGCTGGGCCAAACGCTATGGGAAGCATGTAGAGGCTCCAACACCTGGAAGGGGACAGGGCTGGAACTTATAGGGGAGTGATTGACAAACAGAGCAATTAGGAGCGCACTGCCCCTTTAACCCTTTAAGGACATGGCCCATTTTCGTTTTTACGTTTTCGGTTTTTCCTCCTTGTGTTTAAAAGGTCATAGCACTTGCATTTTTCCACCTAGAAACCCACTTGACCCCTTATTTTTTGCGTCACTAATTGTACTTTGCAATTACAGGCTGAATTTTTGCATAAAGTACACTGCGAAACCAGAAAAAAATTCAAAGTGTGGTGAAATTGAAAAAAAAAACGCATTTCTTTTATTTGGGGGAAATGTGTTTTTACGCCATTCGCCCTGGGGTAAAACTGACTTGTTATGCATGTTCCTCAAGTCGTTACGATTAAAACGATATATAACATGTATAACTTATATTGTATCTGATGGCCTGTAAAAAATTCAAACCGTTGTTAACCAATATACGTTCCTTAAAATCGCTCCATTCCCAGGCTTATAGCGCTTTTATCCTTTGGTCTATGGGGCTGTGCGAGGTGTCATTTTTTGCGCCATGATGTGATCTTTCTATCGGTACCTTGATTGCGCATATACGACTTTTTGATCGCTTTATATTACATTTTTTCTGGATTTGATGCGACCAAAAATGCGCAATTTTGCACTTTGGGATTTTTTTGCGCTGACGCCGTTTACCGTACGAGATCAGGAATGTGATTAATTAATAGTTCGGGCGATTACGCACGCGGCGATAGCAAACATGTTTATTTATTTATTTATTTGTTTACTTTTATTTAAAACCTGGGAAAAGGGGGGTGATTCAGACTTTTATTAGGGGAGGGGGCTTTTTACTATTAACAACACTTTTTTTTTTTTTTTTTACACATATACTAGAAGCCCCCCTGGGGGACTTCTAGTATATACACTTGGATCTCTCATTGAGATCTCTGCAGCATAGATATGCTGCAGAGATCCATGAGATCGGCACTCGTTTGCTTTCGGCTGCTGCAGCCGAAAACGAACGAGTGCCGAGCCGAGGACGGCGCCATCTTGGACGCGTCCCCGGCCGGCATCAGTAACGGAGATCGCTCCTCCGGGACAAGGTCTCCCCCACTAGACCCCAGGGAAACGTTGCCTCCGGTAATCGGAGGCAGCTGTCAACTTTGACAGCTGCCTCCGATTAGCTAATTAGCGGGCACGGCGATCAGACCGTGCCCGCTAATAGCAGCGGTCCTGGGCTACTCGCGGCACCCGGGATCGCGGCCCCGCTTTGAAGTGCAAGTGAGGACATATGACGTACGCATACGTCCTATGTCCTTAAGAGGTTAAATCTGAGACAGCCGGCGCGCGCGCGCCCCAGGAGGCGGGGACGCGCGCGCCGGCCGGTACAGTGAGAGACAGGAGCGGAGGAGAGGTGAGGCGCCCCCAGGGGCCGAACTTGCAGCAGCGCCGGGTCCCTGCACAAGGACCCCGGCGGCTGCATGGGGCAGGAGGAGGTCGCGGCGGCGGCCCGGAACACGGGACGCGGCCGCTGCCGTGATAGTACCCCCCCCCTTTGGCCTCCCCCTCTTTCTTGCCTGCAGATGGCGGCAAATCAGTGATGAAGTCCATCCCTATGTGGTGCAAGGGAAGGTCTGGACCTGGCAAGGGCTGTAATAGGCCGGCAGGCCTTAGTCGGGAGGACTTGTTTTTGGCACAGATGGTACAGGAAACCACAAAGTCCTTGACATCTTGGAACAGACTGGGCCACCAGTAGTGGCGGGAGATCCGTTGCCCGGTCTTTTGGACGCCAGGGTGCCCGGCCTCCAATGAGGAATGTCCCCACTTCAAAATCCTTCTTCGAAGCGCAGGGTGAACATGGGTCTTTCCAGGGGGTATTCTCTGAAGAGTAGATGTGATGACTGGTACTAGGCGATCGGGAGGTATAATGTGGCGAGGGGATGTGGATTTGTGGATGAAATCCTTCTGTAAGTTCTCCCGGATGTAGGAGGACATGGCCTCAGTCTCGGGTACGGAGAGAGGGTACACCCGACCTCGTGGAGAAGGAGTACCAGGAAGGAGGTCTATGGGACAATCGTACGCCCGGTGAGATGGCAGAGAGTCCGCCTCCTTGGCAGAGAAGGCATCCGCCAAGTCTTGGTCTTCTGCCGGTAGGCCGGATAGAGGCTTGGCGGGGTCAGGTGACGACATAGAGTACTTGGTCTGAGGTGACTTGAGACACTGGTTGGAACAGTCCTGACCCCAACTGAGAATCTCCCCGGTTCTCCAGTCCAGCTTAGGGGCATGTAATTGCAGCCAAGGGAGTCCCAGGAGGATGGCGGGAGAAGAATGGGGCAGGACGTAGAAGGATATCTTTTCCTGATGTAAAGGACCCACCTGGAGGACTAGAGGTGCGGTAAGAATCTCGCCCGTGACCGAGGAGATAGTCAGGGGCCTGGCTAGTTGGGTCACGGGTAGCCGTCATCTTTGGACCAATGTTGCCGCAATAAAACTGCCTGCTGACCCAGAATCGAGAAGGGCAGTAGTCTGGTGATTTTGTCCTGCGGGTGTCTGGATGGAAACCGGCATAGACAAACTTGGAGAGGTGGCATTCACACCTAGGGACACCTGTCCCACCGGACCTAGGTGCGAGCATTTCCCAGACGCTGGAGGACGTTGGGGACATCTCAGCCGAAAGTGATCCGAACCACCGCAGTAGAGGCAGAGATTCAGCTCCAGACGACGAATTCTTTCATCAGGCGTCAGGTGAGCCCGTTCCACCTGCATAGGAATCTCAGGAGAGGGCTGGGACACCGGAATGTCAGGATTCTGGAAGACCGGCGCCAGCTGGTGATGGCGACGGGACAGGCTTAGTCGTTGTTCATGCCGAACCTCCTCCTCCCTCTCCGAAAAACGAGCATCAACTCTGGTGGCCAGTAGGATGAGTTCGTTTAGGGAGGTAGGTAGGTCTCGGGCGGAAAGCACGTCTCTCACCCGACTGGACAGGCCCTTCTTGAAGGTGGCTATTAGAGCGGCCTCATTCCAGTCTAATTCTGCCGCCAGGGTACGGAACTGGATGGCGTAGTCGCCAACAGAGGAGCTCACTTGAGAGAGGTTGAGGAGAGCAGTTTCAGCTGAAGAGGCACGGGCAGGTTCCTCAAAGACGGAGCGAAACTCGACTAGGAAGGTTCGGAGATTGGCAGCAGCAGGGTCATCTCGGTCCCACAGCGGCGTGGCCCAGGCCAGAGCTCTACCCTCCAATAGGCTGATGATGAAAGCCACTTTAGAGCGCTCGGTGGGAAACTGACTACTTAAAAGTTCAATATGCATGGTGCACTGAGTCAGGAATCCTCTGCACAACTTGGAGTCACCAGAGTATTTGCTTGGGAGAGCGAGTCGAAGTGTAGAAAAAACAGCAGGAGGTGGTGTGTGCTGGGCTGTAGTATGCTGCTGTAAGGCGGCAGTGAGTTGCTGGATCTGCTGCGCCTGTTGGGTGACCACACGGGCTACGTCACGGATATCAGGCACCTCGCCGGGATCCATGGTTGGAACCTACTGTAACGCCTGGAGTAGTGGATCCACTGGACCGTCACCAGCGATGGCACTAACCTCACCAGGGAGCGGAGTCTAAGGGGCCGCTGGTTTTCCCCAGAGCCCGCCGCAAGGCGGGATGGACTTGCTGCGGCAGGCGACCCCCAGGTCGCTACCCCTGGCTTGGTTGCTAGTGACGGCAGGCGAGGCGTGGCAGGAGCAGTAGGCGGGAGATGGTGCTGGCAGAGGTCTGTAGGCGTAACCGCAGGTGACAGGCTGAACACAGGAGCAATGGTGTAACAGGGGAGCAGGAACCAGGAACAAGGACTAGGGACCAGGTAGCGGATAGGAATCAGTAACAACAGGGAGCTGGGCCAAACGCTATGGGAAGCATGTAGAGGCTCCAACACCTGGAAGGGGGCAGGGCTGGAACTTATAGGGGAGTGATTGACAAACAGAGCAATTAGGAGTGCACTGCCCCTTTAAATTTGAGACAGCCGGCGCGCGCGCGCCCCAGGAGGCAGGGACGCGCGCGCCGGCCGGCACTGTGAGAGACAGGAGCGGAGGAGAGGTGAGGCGCCCCCAGGGGCCGAACTAGCAGCAGCGCCGGGTCCCTGCACAAGGACCCCGGCGGCTGCATGGGGCAGGAGGAGGTCGCGGCGGCGGCCCGGAACACGGGACGCTGCCGCGGCCGTGACAGTGGTTCCATAGTTCCCAGAGGGAGCTTTCTTGGAGGGCATCTTGGAGCTAGGTGATTTTAGTTGAGGTGTATTCCTGTTTTTTTTCTTCTGAGAAGGCTTTTGTTTTGCCTCTGCTTTGTGTCATAGACTTCCTGTAGTTTGGTGTTGTTGGGGTCTCTGTGCTTTTTATTTGAGGCAGATCTTTCGGTCTTCCTTACAGCTCTGCACTCCTTATCAAACCAAGTGTTAGGATTTTTTTTGGTTTCTTTTTTTGGTGGCTACTCTTTTTCAGGTCAGCCATTTCTTCCATGGTGTAAAATATATGATCGATCTATCTATCTATCTATCTATCTATCTATCTATCTATCTATCTATCTATCTATCTATCTATCATGTACTCTTCATTTATTCATTTACATTGATCATCCATAGCATTAAAACCACTTGCAGTAATATTTTATTGATCCCTCTTATGACACCAGAACAGCTATAACCCCTTAAACCATTGAGTCCACAATACCTCTGTATCTGTCCTGTGGTATCTGACACCAAGACAATAGAAGCAGATTATGTAAGTCACCACCTTTACCGCTTTGCCGTGTCCTTCAATCATTCCTGAAAACCTTTTGAAGGGCAGCACGCATTCCGCCAGGACCTGAGATTTTATGGAACATTGCCTAGATCATCACACTGCCCCCGCCAGTTTACCCTCCTCCCATTTTGCATTCTGGTGTCACCTCCTCCCAAGCCACCTTTTTGTATTGCTCTACGGTTCTTTTAAGATGCTTTCATGCCCATTATAGGTACTTTTAACAATGGACATTATCAGGGGCGTTGCTAGGGTCCTAAAACATCCGAGGCCCAGGCTCTCTGAGTGCCGTCATAGGCGGTTAGCGAGGGGGACCCAATGCAGAAGCTGGTAACCCCAATGACGGCTCTATTAGCCCTGCTCCATTGCCTCCACTCCTAATAACTGCGGCTAAGCAGACACAGCTCCTTCACAGCTCCCCCTGTACGCAAAGCCTCTGGGAGGTCTGCCCTAACTCCTATCCTCTAGGCCAGTGTTTCCCAACCTTTTCTACCTCTGGGAACTCCTACCAGATAACGTTCTGCAAAATGCAAAAAACCTCATTCAGTGACTCACAGGTGACGTCTTCTTTGATCTGAGTTGTTCTCTTTCCCTTTTCCTTTCCATCTGGCCCAGACCTCCATGATGATTTCTTTCAGTTGCAATTCATCTCTTCAGAACCTGCCAGACAAACTTTTCCTTCCGCACATTTCCTTCAATTTCCTTCCCTTTTCCCCTCCTATAGGCTCCTATACAGTAGTAATTCCACTACCTGGTGTCAGTGAGTGAGTAACTAAGTGTGTTGCCCCCTGTATGTAGGATACTCTGCTGTGCCCCCAAATAGTAATAATGTCCAGTGTTGTGCCCCATAGTAATAATGCCTCCTGCTGTATTACCCTACATTGTAAAATGTCCCCCGGCTGTGTACCCTTATATAGTAATAATGCCCCCTGATGTGCCATATATAGTAATAATGCCCCCTGCTGTACCCTCCATATAATAATAATGTACCCTCTGCTGTGCCTCCTATATAGTAATAATTCCTCCTGCTGTACCCTCCATATAGTAATAATGCACCCTCTGTTATGCCCTCTGTTGTGCCTGCAATTAACCCGACCGCCATCCCCACACACACTACCCCACCTGACCCTTTCCACCCACACACAAACTACCCCACCTGACCCCTTCCACCCACACACACTACCCAACCTGACCCCCTCCACCCACAAACACTACCCCTGACCCCCTCTCTCCCCCATGCTTCTCCCCCCTGCTTCTCTCCCAATGCTTCTCCCCCCTGCTTCTCTCCCCCATACTTCTTCCCACGGTTTCTCTCCCCCATAGTTCTCCCCCCTGCTTCTCTCCCCTGTGATTCTCTTCCCTGCTCCTCTCCCCCATACTTCTCCCCTGTGTTTCTCTTCCCTTTCTTCTCTCCCTCATGCTTCTCCCCTCTGCTTCTCTTCCCCGTCCTTCTCTCCCCCATACTTTCCCCTTTGCTTCTCCCCCCCATGCTCCTCTCCCCGCATGCTCCTCTCCCCCCTGTTTCTCTCCCCCCATGCTCCTCTCCCCCATGCTCCTCTCCCCCTGTGCTCCTCTCCCCCCGTGCTTCTCTCCCCCTATGCTTCTCTCCCCCATGCTTCTCTCCCCCCATGCTTCTCTCCCTCCATGCCTCCTCACCTCCACGGTCCACCGAGCTTAACCTACTGCCCGCTCATAGCACCCGCCGGACGTGCTGCTCCAAAACAATCAGAGAAGACTGGGAGCATGGGGCCACTGCGGCGGGCCATGGTTCACGCATCCAATCAGCGCTTGAGCCACGGCCCGCGGCAGCGGCCCCACGCTCCTGGTCTTTGCTGATTGGATTGGAGTAGCACGTCCGGTGGGCACTACAGGCGGGCAGTAGGTTAGATGGGCAGCTGGTGAGGTGGGCAGCAACCGCGATCTGCAAGCCAGATGCGGCCATAAAAAGAGACGCATCTGGCCCGCAAGACCGGGCCGAAGAGATTCGGGGCAGCAGGCATTTTATTCGGGGCATGAACCCCGAATAAAACTGCCTAACGACGCCACTGGACATAACTCACCTTTTTATCCTATGGAGCACCTTATACCAATAATGTAAGGTGCCATGAAGACGGGAGCAGGGACTCCTATGGACTATAACGGACTACATGAGTAACAAGGTATATTATCAAATGTAAAAAAAATATATATATAACCAACATTGCTACACCTCACCATACTGGATTCCCACCCCCTGCATGCGTGTGCGTGTGTATGTGTGTGAGTGCGAAATGCGGATCTTGCCCTTTACACAGCACCAAACAAAGCCTAGATAGATAGATAGATAGATAGATAGATAGATAGATAGATAGATTGATTGATTGATTTATCATATTTGCTTTATATTCATAGACAGTGAAAACTGCCAGAAATGTCCTGACCATGAATGGCCGAATGAGGGGAAGAACAATTGTGTTGTCAGACATTATGAGTTTTTGTCCTATGAGACTGATGTAGTTGCTTTAGTATTTTCCATCATCTCCATATTACTCTCTCTTATAACTTTATGTATAATTGGAATATTCACATTATTCCGGAACATTCCCATTGTCAGAGCCAATAACCGGAACCTCAGCTTCATTCTCCTGAACTCTCTCATGTTCAGCTTACTCTGTGTGTTTCTCTTCATTGGTCGCCCAGTGGATATAACCTGCATGCTGAGACAAATCTTCTATGGGATCTTCTTCACAGTAGCCGTGTCTTCTGTCCTGGCCAAGACCATCATAGTCTGCATAGCATTCAAGGCCACCAGACCTGACAGTCCCTGGAGAAAGTGTGTGGGGGTTAAGCTTCCTTATACTGTAGTGTTGGTCTGTTCATCTATTCAGATCGTGAATGCCGTTATCTGGTTGTCACTGTCTCCTCCATATCAGGAGTATAACCTGGATTATCCTGGGAAGATCATCATTGAGTGTAATGAAGGGTCAGTCTTGGCCTTTTACCTCATGTTGGGTTATATGGGGTTTCTGGCAGCGGTGAGCTTTGTTCTAGCTTTCCTGGTGAGGACATTACCTGATATCTACAATGAAGCCAAGTACATCACCTTCAGCATGCTGGTGTTCTGCAGTGTCTGGATCTGTGCCATCCCGGCCTATCTGAGCAGTACAGGGAAACACATGGTCACTGTAGAGATATTCGCCATATTGGCCTCAGGGGGAGGAATATTGAGCTGCTTGTTTTTACCAAAATGTTACAATATCCTGATGAAGCCTGAAGAAAACAATAAAAATCACTTATGTAGAAATGTTATGTAAATGTACTGTATGTTATATAAATGTGTTAGGAAAATTATTATTTAAAGTAAATGTCCACAATGAGATCACTGCCCACTTTATACAGATACAGCCAGCAATAAACAGATCACTTTGACTCTACAGTTTGTTACTGTGTTATGATCAGATACTCTCTGCATACAGGTTTTACTGTCACTACTTTCGCAGACCCCGGGTATCATATTCCCATCTGAATGACAGTACAGTTGCTACAGAGAGCATTAAGTTGCTGTCAATTTCTTACTACCATACTGCGCACACTAAAACTTTCTACTTCTTCCTAGGAAACCCTTCAGCAGTAGGCAAAATACATGTTGGGATTGTATTTCATCCATCCACTTTTCATCCATATTTTTTTCTTTATACTCTAATCTTTTTCATTTTACAGGAAAAAGACAAAGAAAGAAGATTTATTTTTCAATGTAATAAAGGATTTATTGACACGTTTGTGCCTGGGGTGACAACGGGCTGGCATTACAAGGACAGGAAGGATCAATAGAAATAGCTATTCCCACCCTGGCAAGGATCAGGCTATTTAGTTTGTGGAAAACTGCGATTCCCCCCCCCCCCCTATGAGTAAATCAATAAAGTGGGATCCGCCCCAACAATCAAACTAATAGTCCCGACCTGTTACCATCTTAGACACCGTTTTTAATGTGCTACACTTACCAGAGCCCAAGTCGTCTCAGTATCCCTTTGGTGGTGTATACAGAGGGGGCAGGGGTTGAGGAACAGGCTCTTTCTCCCAATTTTAATGTTCTACATCTGTCATACCCGTCTCTGAAGCTCTCAGCGAGGCACTGAAGATGTATCAACATGCCAAACATCATAAGGAGAAGGATCCAGATGCCAATAAAAAGGAGGATAAAAACTTCTGTAGGTCCCGCTCTGATTTTTGTGTCTTTCTCTCAGTAAAGCTTTGTGTAGTGTCCCACTACGTGTTTTTCTTTCTCTTCTTAATCTTCTTTCTCTTCTGCTCCTTCCCCCAACCACTAGATGCCACACTCCCGCAGCACAGCTGCAGCTAACACTAGGTCTAACTACACACACTTCTCTTTATTGCAAATAATAATAATGTGACTAATCCCATGACTGTGACATCACTGAAGATCCTTCAGCTGCCTTCTGCATAATTTCTTAGGGGTTTTTACATTAAAGGAGAAGTATTGTATTGCTTCCCCCAAGTTATACAAATCACTAATATACACTTATTGCGGGAAATACACATAAAGTGATTTTTTTCCCTGCACTTACTATTGCATCAAGGCATCACTTCCTGGATAACGTGGTGATGTCACTTCCTGGATAACGTGGTGATGTCACTTCCTGGATAACGTGGTGATGTCACTTCCTGGATAACGTGGTGATGTCACTTCCTGGATAACGTTGTGATGTCACTTCCTGGATAAAATGGTGATGTCACAACCTGACTCCCAGAGCTGTGCGGGCTGTGGCTGCTGGAGAGGATGATGGCAGAAGGATGCTCAGTGTCCCTCAGTGTCCCCCTGCCATCACTTAACTTCAAGATTCCTCATCTGCTCAGCACTGATCAGTACCTGACAGGAGAATAATATTACTTATTAAACTTAGCTTTATTGTACACATTTACAGTAATAGTCTATGAAACACGAACACAACTACATAAGGACTGGTGGTGGTGGCGGCAAAATTTTAGAAAGACATACATTTTCAGAATTCTCATAGATGAATGATTTCCATTCACAGTAATCTATGATCTGTATGATTTCTTTGCATGTCCTTATAATAAGGCTGGACTTTTTTTTAAGACTTCTACAGAGGGTAAAAATGCCAGAAAAAAAATCATGTCCATGCATATTGGTGTTTTATGCCAGCGCTTCAATAGCAATCTTGGACTGACATGATAAAAAAAAAAAAAATCACGACTTGTACTGGAGGGAAAAAAGAGAGATAAAAATGCCTATAATAATCTACACTAAACTTAAAATAAATAAATATACGCCATGCAAAATTGTGTCTGATGGAAGCCTCAGTGTTAGTTTCATTGTAAAGATTTAAATAAATATTTTTGAATTTAAAATCAGACCTGAATTAATTTATTTGAAATGTGATCAAACTTTTCAACTTAAGTTCTGGATGCTCCCCGGTGAATGTGACTTATGATGTATATTACACTACGGCTTATACGGCTCTGCGTTGGCTTTATTTTGAGGTTAAAATACATTATAACTGGTTATATAAACCTCTCCCTGCTACAAGCTCCTCAGCATTGCTGAATGACTCCTTACATCCCTGTGCTGCTGCTGATACATCTGATGGGACATTGGAGGAAACACAAGACTCTGCTTCTTCCCAACATGATATTATTGTTCTTGGTTCTCTGTGTGACCTTCTGTATCTCTGAGATCCAGGACCCTGCAGCTCAATGTGATCTTGTAATAAAGAATTACACCTTTGAGTACAAATATTCTCAGGAAGGAGACATCATTGTAGGAGGGATCTTCACTGTCCATACCCTGATGTTTCCATGGAAGTGGAAAAAAAATGATCTTCTCAACCACATGTGTGTAGGGTAAGGAAGACTGTATTTATATAGCGCTAACTGATTCCACACCGCTTTACACTCAAATCTGTCTCTGTCCCTATTATGGCTCACAGTATAAATTCATCTATCTGTATTATTTTGGACTATAGGAGGAAAGCGGAGTACCAGGAGTACACCCACATAAAGACAGGGACAACAAACAAACTCTTTACAGATGTTGTCTTTGGGATGTGAACCCGGGACCTCAGCATTGCAAGGGGTCTGTGCTATCTCTGAGCCATTGAGCTAAAAGGAGAGAATACTTAATATTTCTTTTGGACTGATTGTTTATTTTTTTTTTAATATTATACTGTATCTCTAGAAACAGTACTGTAACTGTAATCTCTAGAAAGAAGTTGGGAGAGGTTGCAGTCGAGATCTGCATTTTAGTTAAATTAATAGGGGGAGTTTACTTATTCACTAATCTCTGTATATGAGAGAGAGAGGAGGCCTCTGGGAGTTGTCAGAAAGAATCTGATGTCATCATGCTGTAGTTGACAGAATGTAAGCTGACACAGGAGGGACCAGAGACATGAAACACTGTGATTTTCTGTGGGTCAGGCCAGTGATCACATGACCCAGATACAGTAATGAAACGCATGGATGCAGTTGTGCTGGAATGAAAAGGTCGGTTCAGTATGACTATTAACCCTTAGACGACCCAGGGCGTATAGTTACGCCATGGAAGTCTGTCCCCAGACGACCTAGGGCGTAACTGTACGCCCTGGGTGTTTCTCCCGCTATGAAGCGTGCTCCGGAGCGGAGCGCGCTTCATAGCAGGTGGGGGCCGGCTGCAGTGAGCAGCAGGGACCTCACCGGTAATGACACGCTGCAGCGATCGCGCTGCCGCGTGTCATTAACTCCTTAAACGCCGCGATCGCGGCGCGACCGCGGCGTTTAAGTGTAAGTGACAGGGGGAGTCCCCTGTCACTTACCGATCGGGACCCCCGCAGTGTGACTGCGGGGGTCCCGATCGGTAAAACGGGCCGCCGGAGGTCTCTTACCTGCCTCCGTGCGGTCCGATCGGCGCTCTGGTCACTGAGCCTGCACAGGCAGGCTCAATGAGCAGATCGCCGATAACACTGATCAATGATGTGCCTATGGCATAGCATTCATCAGTGTAAAAATCCAAGTAGTGAATGTAAAAGTCCCCCAAAGGGACTTCAAATGTGTAAAAAAAAAAAGTTAAAAACACTATTACACTACCCCAAAACCCCTCCCCCAATAAAAGTTGAAATCACCCCCCTTTCCCATTATATAAATAAAACATATAAAAATAAATAAATAGATAAACATATAATATACCGTAGCGTGCGTAATTGTCCGATCTATTAAAATATAACAAGCGTCATTGCGAACGGTAAACGGCGTACACGAAAAGAGGGAAAAAAGTGCGCGGATTACCGATTTTATGTTACATTATATATATAAAAAAAATTATAAAAAGTGATCAAAACGTCCGATCTTCACAAATATGGTATTAATAAAAACTAGAGATCATGGCGGAAAAAATGACACCCCATACAGCCCCATAGGTGAAAAAATAAAACCGTTATAAGCGTCACAATAGTCCCATTTTATTTATAATTAATTGCCAAAAAAAAGGATTTCATTTAAAAAAAATATATAACATTAGAGAATCTGCGTAAACCTGCATGTGGTTGTGTTCGGACTGACCTATAGAGTAATAGTATCATGTCGCTTTTACCATATAGTGCATTACGTAGACACAGGAACCCCCCAAACGTTACCATATTGCATTCTTTTTTCTAATTTCACCAATTTATATCTTCATAAACAATATATTTGGGATTCCATCATACATGATATGGTAAAATGAATGACGCCATTACAAAGTACAACTATTCCTGTAACAAATAAGCCCTTACATGGCCTGTAGATAAAAAACTGAGAGTGCTAGAGCTCTTAGAAGGGGAGGAGGGAAAAACGGAAACACTAAGATCAAAATTTGCGCGGTCCACTGGGTCATTTTGGGCCTGGTCCTCAAAGGGTTAATAGTAAGTGTGCATAATGAAAAAAATAAATAAATAAACAAATAAAACCAGACCTGGATAACGTAAATCAATAACTAGTACAGGTCTAGTTACACAATTCTCATATTTTATCTTTTATAGTTTATCTTTGCTTTTCGAACTTTTGCTTTTGAAAAAAACTACATCTTTTCTGTACCCCATTTCTTGCTCATAGCATTAAGTAAAGGAACAATTATCTATTTCTAGTTACAAAATTTTTATATTTTTTTCACAGGGGTAACGCAAGAGAGTATACAAATCTCAGAACCTTTCTTTTTGCTATAGAAGAAATTAATAATCGGACAGATATCCTGCCCAATATCACTCTGGGATATCACATATATGACTCCTGTGGACATGTGAATAAAGTAATAAAAGATGTTCTGCAGATAATGTCTGGACACACAGTAACAGCTCCAAACTATTCCTGTATGGAGAAGGATGCGGTGGTCGGGTTTATTGGAGATTTACGTTCTGTCACTACTCTTCCTATGGCCCAGCTGTTAAGCTTATATGGATATACACAGGTAAGCACAGAAAAACTGAAAATCTGCTAAACATTAGAGATGAGCGAGTAGAGAAAAATTTGAAATTCAATTCGAACAGACAGTGATGTTCGACTATTCGATCGAATATCGAACCCTATTCAAATATATGGGAGAAAAATGCTTGTTTCTTAGTGACCTCCAAGTGGTTGAATTTAAGTTTCCATATCCACAATGACACCTCAGAAATTGATGCACACACCTCTGGAATTCATCAGTCTAAACAATAGAAGTCAGTAGCGGCACTCACCCATAGGTTCTAGCCGCTTTATTTCAACAAAGGCAGGTAACAGACAAATACAGTGCAATCCACAAGAATAAATAAAGTGTCTAGAATCTATGGGTGAGTGCCACTACTGACGTCTATTGTTTGGACTGATGAGTTGTGACTACAGCAGAGCATCCCTGATAGCGTGATGGACTGTGGGTTCCGTGTTCTTAATACATGTTTGCACATCAAGTGACCATAGCGCCCGCGTACATACTACCGTACTTGTGACCTCTGGAATTCAACTGGGACAGAAGGGGAAGCATGCCTGGGTTCATCTAACATACCCAAGTCACATTATTACGCCACTATCACAGCCTCTCAACAATACCCAACAGACACGATATATCGCAACAGGTGTTTTACTGCTTGCAATGAGGCGCAGAGCGCAATCAAATACTTTGACAATTTCTAACTAGGACAAAATAGCCAGACACAAGTCTATGCCAGATAATTATAAGCTGTGTTAATACCTCTCTATGTCACTATCTGATATCCTGCTAGACAGTCTATGCACTGTTAATGGAGGAAGCAGCTATATGCTGTCTGTGCTGTATAGTAGCCCTGATCAGGGCTTTTATGGTCTCTCCTACCTACAATCTTCTAAAATTCTCACTGTCCCTATCCAAAATCTATCCACTCAACTATCTTCAACACATACACTAAAGGAGGAAGTAGATACAATGCAGCCTATTCTTCACAGTGAGCAGTTGCTTGCCTGCCTGTAAAAATGAGCTGATGTGCTGGTAGTCGGTTGTGTATAGTTGTAGCCCTAAAAAGGGCTTTTGGGGTCTCGACTGCCTACAGTCAGCTAAATCCTTACTCTCCCTGCTCCAGCTTCTCTCCCTGACTACCTTCAAGATGGCATCTGATGACGAGCAGTCAAAGCCGAGTTCTGGAGGTCACATGAGTAAACCAGCCAATAAATGTAGACGCTGTTCTCGCGATGCCAGCGTGCTCCTGGGTCCTGAAAACCCCACACACACATAGTTATTGGCTATAAAAAGTCGCCAGGGAAGGTGGGAGGAGAAACAAATTTTTACTGTGTTTTCGATCAGATGCTTGAAAACGAGTATTTCAAATAGTGTATTATTTGATCGAATAGCTGCTCGGTCGAGTGCTACTAGCTCATCTCTACTAAACATATAAAAAAATTTCTGTCAGCAGAAAAAGACCACCTGGTCCATCTAATCTGCCCTTTTAGTATGTCCCTTTTTATTATTTTAGGATAGATATACAGTATGTTTATCCCAGGCAGGTTTACATTCACTTACTGTAGAATTACCAACCACATCTGCCAGAAGTCTGTTCCAAGCACCTACTACTCTTTCTGTACAGTAATACTTTCTCACATGGCTTCTGATTTTTCCCCCAACTTCTAACTTTATACGTTGTTCTTGAGTTCAGTTTTTTTAAAATTAAAAACACTTCCCTCCTGAACCTTATTTAGTGCTTTAACATATCTAAAGGTTTGGATCATGTCCTTACTTTCCCTTCTTTTCTCCAGACCAGTGTTTCTCAACTCCAGTCCTTAATACCCACCAACAGGTCATGTTTTGCGGATATCCCATACAATGAACAGCTATGGCAGTTACTGGTGCACTGATTATAATTATATCATCTGTGAAATCCTCAAAACATGACCTGTTGGTGGGTCTTGAGGACTGGAGTTGAGAAACACTGCTCCAGACTATACGGATTCAAATCCTTATGTCCTCATTCCTTGTTTTATGCCTCACAACCTTCACCATTTTTGTAGTCCGTCTTTGGACCCGTTCTATTTTATCAACATCCTTTTTTAGGTGAGGTCTCCAGAACTGGACACAGTATTCCAGATGTTGTCACACCTGAGCTCTGTACAGTGGGATCACAATCTCCTTCTTCCTACTGGTTATACCTCTAGCTATACAGCCAAGCAGACAATTAGCTTTCCCTACTGCCTGGCTGCACTGGTGACTCATTTTATGGCTGTCAGAAATCCTTCTCGTCTGAATTTTTTTCCAACACAGAACTGCTGATATGATATTCGGATAGAGAATTCCTCCTCTCCAAGTGCATTATTTTACATTTGGAAACAATGAACTGCAGTTTCCAATGTTTAGACCATTTATCTAGTAAAACTAAAAAGTTTTCCATTTTACTGACACCTCCAGGAATATCGACCCTAGTGCACACTTTTCTGTTATAGGCAAACAGACAAACCATACCAACCAAATCTAAAGCAGTAAAGCAATGCTGGTTTGGATCCATCAAATTGTTCTTTGTTTCTTTCTTTTTTTTATTTTATTTAGAAATGTTTCCATCATTTTAACTACTAAAAATGTTAAGCCAACTGGCCTGTAGTTACTGGGCTCTTTTCTACTATCTTTATTGTGGATGGGTATAACATCATCAAGAACATCTCCTGTTAGGAGGGATTGGTTATATAGATCCATCAAGGGCAGCAATCACTGATTGGAGATGTTTAAGATACTTGATAAGATACCCAGGTAATTTATCATATACATAAAAGATTGTCAGCAGAAAAAGACCACTTTGTCCATATTGTATGCCAAACCAAAGAGTATAGTGGGCACCACCCTAAAACCTGAGTGCTAAACCAATGCATATAAGAAACACAGAAGGACTATGAAGAGAAAGCATATGCACAAAAAGGTAACACATCAAGAAAAAAATATTTATTTAAATAGCCTTACAGTACACAAATTATATACAAAACAGGAGCAGTAAACCTAGGGAGACAAGCCCTAAATGCCACTCAACATTAAAAACTAGGGATGAGTGAACCGAACTATTACGAACCAGATTTGTTACGAACTTTGTAAAAAAAGTTCAGTTTGGTACCGAACCGAACTTTGAGAAAGTTTGTTATGAATCTGGTAAAAATAACAACAGCGACGCAAAATTGTACTTTTTTCACAGAATAAACCAGGATACAAGGGATTATTATTCTTATACTGACTTGTATCCTGGTTTTCTGTGAATATCAAGATGTGTGCCGTCACCCCTGTAAGGGTGAGACCTTAAATTAGTCTCCTCAGATATACTTGGGTGCTGCCTAATCAAAAATGTAACGTGACAGCTGTCTGTGAGTATCAACCAAGACACATAAAAGCAACTTCAGTGTTCAAGCTTATCGAATTTATTAAGGTAAAAATCAATTCCTATCTTTACAATAAGGTTAAAAAAAATAGGAGAACCCCGTTTAGCCGCAACAACAAAAAGTAAAAAAAAAGTCCAAAAAAAAGTACCATCACTGTTCGAGAAAAAAAAAGTCCCATTGGCTGTCCAATCACTGCACAATTGTGTAGAAAAATGTTGGTGACTCATTGGAATTCTTGGTGTCCAAGACCATGTACCCCAGTGCTTATGTCTGGTCCTTTAATAATGGACAAGGGCAGTACATGTCAGTTACTGCCCGTTGGGTCAACATTCCCCCAGAAGACCACCAGAAAGTTAGCCCATTCTTGCCACTGTCACCTCCCCCGTGCTTTAGGGGGCCAGTTCTGCAAAAGTTCTTCCTCAGCTTGCAACCATCCACCACTTTGACTGCAGTCCAACCTGCCCCGGTGTCTTACCAACGATGTCAGGAACATAACTCTCAGGCTGTCCTCCATTTTGTGAGCCTGGGTGAACAGAGCCACTGTGGGCAGGAGCTCCTGCAGATCATCAGGTAGGAGATATATGAATCTCTGACCCAAGGTCAACTAACGGTGGGAAGGGTTGAAGCCCACAGAGGGAGGAACCTTTTCTCTGCAGTGCAGCAGGGAGGGCTGAGTCATACACTTTGTATGACACATGTGATAAACCTCATAGTGCACAGGTTTCTTCTAACATGTCCTACCAATTGTTGATCCCTTTTGAGGACGCGACTCTGTGAGCAGGCATCAAGGACATCATCCCACTCGTCCGTGTTCTTGAAAGTGCGGTGAACAACATCATCAGCGAGGATTCCCAGGCCACCACTCCAAAGCTAAACATCCTCCTTCTCCATGAATAGTCTGTTCTCAATCATACTGTCCTGGGTGCAAGCAGGTACTGCCTCCTCCTCCTCCTCAAATACTCTGTTCTCAATCATACTGGGCTGGGTGCAATCAAGTGGTTCCGCCTCCTCCATCAATTGTCTGTTCTCCACCACACTGGGTCCAATACAGTAATATTACTGCTGCTGGTTCCACTGTCAAATGTCTGTTTTCCACTCTACTGGGTCCAAGGAACTTTGTGTCCTATGTCCCGTGTAATCACTTAACCCTGGCTAATTTTTTTTCACAATTTTTTCACTTTGATTTTTTTTTTTCACTTTTTTCATTGTAATAGCAACTGCAACTAAATGAAACTATACCCTATCAGACTCCCACTATTGTAGCTGCAATTATTCAGTCGTTATAGCAAGGTTCGTTTTAGGTTCGAATCGTACAAATCCTAACTTCACGAAAGTTTGCCGGATCAAACCGAACCAAACTTTTCAAAGTTCGCTCATCCCTATTAAAAACACTAAAATGCCATCCTTGGTCCAGCTGGCGTCCCAGCCTGGACTCAACACCCTACCTGACCCCAGACACAGCACAAGTGTACAATGCAAGAAAAAAATCCCCCAAACTGTAACAAAAATAATGAGTAATGCAGTGACTTATAATGAAAATGAAAAGTGTACTGAAAACAATATTACCATGTGCGATCCAGTAGATAAAAGGATTGGTCAGGTGGGAGCAGCAAAAACACCCCACACGTTCCGCCGTACCCGGCTTCCTCTCGGATGTGAGTAGCAGTATTATAACAGTATATATATATTAGAGCCCCAATTACAAAGACAACCCCCAGAAACAGTCATAATATAATTACATACCATGTGCAGGGGAACACTGTGTGTTTGACCAAACACCGGCACCATCTTGTGTATAGGGCACATGCTCCAGAGTCTCAAACACTAGAGACCAAAGATAAGAGTCGACAAGAAGAAGGCGCCCGCTATACAAAGGGAATAGATGGAGTGGACAATCACTGACAACCTGAATTGTGACTCACACACCTGCTAGCTACAGGGCAAAGTTCACATTATAGAGTTATGGAGAAGTAGCTTCCTAATGTATTATGAATACGATCGTATGGACACCATCTTTTGGTGGTCCAGAAAGGCCACATTACATAGCTATTTCAGTATAATTGTCGGACGCCATTTTCTTGAAGCTCAGGGATCTTATCCACCTACAATTTATTATTTAGTATGCCGTTCTATGCAACTCTATATTTAATGCAATTCAGTGTACCATTCAGTGTCACATCCATTGTATAACAGCTTTGTAGCAAGCTCTGTATGATTATTATACACGGCGACCATGTTTCTGTGGCCTATGTCTTGGATACATTAGGAAGCTACTTCTCCATAACTCTATAATGTGAACTTTGCCCTGTAGCTAGCAGGTTTGTGAGTCAAAATACAGGTTGTCAGCGATTGTCCACTCTGTCTATTCCCTTTGTATAGCGGGCGCCATCTTCTTGTTGACTCTTATCTTTGGTCTCTAGTGTTTGAGACTCTGGAGCATGTGCCCTATACACAAGATGGCACCGGTTTTTGGTCTAACACACAGTGTTCCCCTGCACATGGTATGTAATTATATTTTGATTGTTTCTGGGGGTTGTCTTTGTAATTGGGGCTCTAATATATATATATATATATATATGTATATATATATATATATATATGTGTGCTGTTATACTACTGCTACTCACATCCCTGAGGAAGCCGGGTACAGCGGAACGCATGTGGTGTTTTTGCTGCTCCCATCTGACGAGTCCTTTTATCTACTGGACCGCACATGGCGATATTGTTTTCAGTACACTTTTCATTTTCATTATTAGTCACTGCATTACCCATTATTTTTATTATAGTTTAGGGAATTTCTTTTCTTGCATTTTTCTCATGTGCTGTTTCCGGGGTCCGGTAGGGTGTTGAGTCCGGGCTGGGACACCCGCTGGACCAAGGATGACATTTTTGTGTTTTTAATGTTGAGTGGCATTTAGGGCTTGTCTCCCTAGGTTTACTGCTCCTATTTTGTATATATATTGGGAGGCATTTATTAAGTCCGGCGTTTTTTACGCCGGACGTAAAAATGCCCCCGCAGCTCCGGCGCTACGGAGATTTATGTAGAGGCGGACTGCCTCTACATAAATCCCGTGCGCGCCGTTGCGCACCGCCGAAAACCTACGCCAGCTGAGGACTGGAGTAGGTTTTCGGCGTACATTTTGGCCCTTTTCCGCCCCCTTTCCGCCCCCTGGCGTACTCGGCGGAAAGTGCCGATTTGCAAATATTTTATTCGCAAATCGGCCATTTGCGTATAAAAAAATACGCAAATCAGCACTTTCCGCCGAAAATCATCCGTTCGCCGGATGATACATGTGGCCCTTTGTGTACTGTAAGGCTATTTAAATAAAGATTTGTTTCTTGATGTGCTACCTTTTTGTGCGTATACTTTTTCTTCATAGTCCCACTTTGTCCATATAGTCCGCCCTTATATTTTTTCCTTTCTTGTTGTCTTAGAATATAATACTGCATATTTATCTCAGGCAGGTTTAAATGAAAAGGAAAGGAAAAGAAGCATAACTACAACAACAACATCATCATATATATTTTTAATTTAACATATGCCATAACTAGTATTAGTACTAGTGTAGGCCCAGCACTGGCCCAAGAGATTTTTATGTTGTATTGGTGTTATGTATGTCCTGTTGCCCTAAGAGGCCTTTTTTATGTAGTAAGCCTCAACCCCTGCTTTCTCAAGTTTAGTACACATCAATAGTCAGTGATAATGTTCTCTCGGATCGGAATAAAGTTCCTCACCAAGTATGACCTTGGAGTATTTATAATACAGTAATCATCGCTTTCCGAGGTAATCGTCCTTACATCGCCAGTAGGATGCAGCATATATAACACAAACAGCCGTCAGCTGGTGAGCCCCCACAGTGACCCATTGGTGTTCAAGCTTCAGATCCTGTTGCGAGGACACCTGTTCCAGCGTCCTGTTGTATACAGAGAGGGAGATCTGTGTTAATTGGTTGGACTCACAGCACAATAAATCGGCAATGAAAATACCTTTTTCTTCTGCAACATCCTACTTAGGCTCCAATGCCTACGACTCACTGTGGGCTTGAAATGGATGCCGAGGCTAATCTGGTTGCATAGCAACCTAGGACGCTGTACCTTACCTTATTTTTCCCAATATGGCCGTGCGCTTCATTCAGGCGTGCGGTTCAACTATACGCATTCCATGATCCAAGGTCAGACCATGTTGTGGGTGAACTAGATCCGATCCGAATTGATTCATAGTAACATTTAATTTTTCATTTTTAATTTTTCAATTGTTTCACAATACACTGCTTATATTTTGGAACTTATATTGTTCCCTTAAAATCACTTAAATTACACAACATATGTTGGAGAAATTATGTTGGATTATGCTGCACATGCTTCCAGCCAGTCACGTCACTAATTGTATTATCACGGATGCTATTTAAATCATGTGTGTATGTGTGTTCACTGAGCTTGAGAAAAGTCCACATTGAAGGACTGAAACGTCGCTACCACTGTTCCGAGTGTTTTTCTTTATGAAATAAATTATTCACAATTTTTTTCATCACAAGACTGGTGTGCTGCAGTTATATTGGTTCTGCTATCTACATACACCGTTGGATCAAGGTGATACCGCTGGCACCCAGCATTCATTTAACTCTGAGTGCCGCACAGTTTTGAACAGTGATAATGTTCACCATGAAAACCTGTTTGGTATACCTGTATCAGGAAGCTTAAAGGGGTACTCCAGCGGGGGTGGGGGGTGGGCTTATTTCTGATCTGGCCGGGGAGGAGGTGGCTGAGGGCAGCGACATCCACTCACCTCCCTGGTTGCGGCGGCGCTCCGATCCCTGCTGCCCGGCCGCTTCCTGGTCTCTGACGCGGGCTCGAGATGTGACGTTTCAAGTCCGCTCAGCCAGTCAGTAATGGAGGCGGGATCCCACCTCCGTCACTGACTGGCTGAGCGGGCTTGAAACGTCACGTCTCAAGCCTGCATCAGAGACCAGGAAGTGGCGGGCAGCGGGGACCGGAGCACCGCGATACGGGACCCGCTGCTGGAATCGGGGAGATGTGTGGACGTCATTGCCCTCAGCCACCTCCTCCCCGGCCACATCGGAAATAAGTCCCCCCCCACCGGAGTACCCCTTTAACTTGGAAGCATATTAAGCATAACTTGATTTCAAGTTATGTTACCAATTATTATCTGATCTTCTGTTGGTTTTGATACATTTATAGTTAATTTAGTACTTATATTTGCCCCACCCCCGACCCCCCAAAAATGTCCCCCAGCGTGCAATATACAATTTATTCTGCCTCTGAGAACTGGACTCTGCAAACTTACTCCCGCGAGTCTCACCAGTTCTTCATTCCTCCTCATGAACCTATATTATTTTTTCTTTACCCCAGATCAGTTACGGAGCAACAAATCCTCTTCTAAGTGACAAAATACTTTACCCAAACTTCTTCCGCATAGTCCCCAGTGATAATATACAACATTCAGCATATGTGAAGCTACTGGAAAGATTCCAGTGGAATTGGGTCGGAATCATCACTTGGGATGATGAGAGTGGACGGCTAGAGTCACAACAACTACATAAATTATTTTCATCTCATCAGATCTGTGTAGAATTCAGTATGTTTGTATCTCTGAATAATTATGAATATGTCCCTCCAGCTTTAGCTTCATCATCCACCGATGTTATCATTATCTGCGGCTCCTATAGTCTGACTTATAGTTCGTTTTTGTGCAATGCAGCTCCTGCACTAAATAACAAGACTCTTATTCTTCCAAGTTCATGGTCACACGCAACAGACCTTCTAATCTTCCGAGAAAAGGGAATTTCTGGTAACTGTAGTTTAGTGTTTTCAGTCCCCAGTTTTAATATTACCGGAAAAAAGTTTTTCAACCTCTTTCAGTTATCTGAGCAACCTTCTGATGGGTTACTGGAAGATATTTGGATGGTTATGTCCCATTGCTTTACAGGAAATCCAATAAAGGATAAAATTATACCATTGCTTTATCCACTTCCATTTCATCACTGTTCTGAGGACGAGAAACTCATTTTTCACCTTGATTTTGATGGAAACATGACTCCTTACCAAGTGTATACTGCCGTTTATATTATGGCTCAGGCTTTGCACAGGATAAACCTTTTCCTTAATAACAATAGAAAATATAATACATTAAAGATACATGACTATAAAACAAGGGTGAGTATTATAAGTTCAGTATATTGTATTACTTTTTTTCTTTTTAATTATATTTTCATAGAAGTAACAAAAGTAAGTAGATGTGGCCATAGTTACCCCATGCTCACAGTCTCTCTGGGCCAAAGTGTCCATAAAATACTCTACACTCACAGGGTCACACCATTCACCAACGCCCGAGATTAATCGGAAATTTTTAGTCCAGGTCCTAACCCATATTTTTCCTGCAGCTCAGAAAACGAGAGATGCCAATGATCTGTGTCATGTAATATTTGATGTACCAAGTGAATATCCCTCTCTCTCCACCTGAGATGAGGCCCATTTCTTGGCTCCTTAGGAAATTCTGGGTGCAACCAAATGGGCATGTGCTTACCTATAGTAAAGGGTAATTTTAACTTTCAGTCATGTTCTCCATGATATGATTGTGTCTCTCATGAAAAAGTAACTTTTTATATGGGAGGGAATTGCAGGGAGTTTTTTTTAACAACAGAGCAGAAAAGGACCAAGGCTCCACCAATGCCCCCTCTAGTCTCACATGAATGATCCTCCCCTCTCTAGTGAATGATCTTCCACCCTCATCCAGTAAACTCTGTGCCTCATCAGGCACATTAGATTGTATTCTCTGATATACAGGAAGTTTAAACCACCCCCTGGTCTCTAAAAATCTTTAACTTCAGTTAAATTTCAGTGAAATACATGGCGGCTTACCTCCCCAGATAGATTTGAGGAAACTCGTATTAAGTTTGTTTACATCATTGTGCTCCAGTAAGATTGGTATAGTCTACATCGGGTATAGTAACTGGGAGAAAGCCATCATCTTCAACACATGGCATCAGGCCATAAAGGGGAGTGGCAAAAATTTCCATTTGTTAAGATCTTGCATTATCAAAATTAGAGATGATCCAACATCGGGAAATCTTAACTCGAACCTTCAGCATTGGAATCCCCATGCCTTCCTGTTCCGTTGGGAAGGTGGAGACTGCCCGAGTACTAGGTAATAGGCTGTATCCCTGTTTTCCAGGCGGTACTCGGGCAGTCTCCACCTTCCCCACGGAACGGGAAGACATCGGGAATCAAATGCTGAAGGTTTGAGAAGGTACGAGTTCGATCGAACCTAAGATTTACCGATTTTCGATCATCTCTAATCAAAATCCCCAGATAGCATATATACTGTATGTTGACGGGTTACAGAAACCGGAGTATCCAAAATATCTCTGTGTAAGGCCCCCAACAGAGAGGTCAAGCAGAGTACTTTTATCAATGTTTATCTTGAAACCAGACCTGATGCCAAAATCAGCTATGCAGTCAGGCACCACTTTTAGGCCTCTCTCTGGGTCTGCCAGAAAGATCAATAGATCACCAGCAAATATGGCAGGATGCCTGCCACCTTAAAGTGACTCTGTAACCACAATCTGACTCCCCCCAAACCGCTTGTACCTTCGGATAGCTGCTTTTAATCCAAGCTATGTCCAGGGGTTCGTTTGGCAGGTAATGCAGTTATTGTCCTAAAAAACAACTTTTAAACTTGCAACCCCATGCCCCAAAATAAGTGTATGCTGAGCATAAATGGGTGCTACGCATTTTGAAACGCTGCATAACCTTTTTCTTTAATGATGCTACCTAGGCCATGATTTTGCCCCTGAGTACCGCTTTTGTAGCATCGCAAAACAATTGATGGTTAGAAGAATGAGCCGAATTATGTGACACGTACTCCATCCACCACCCTTTCAGAAAGGCTTTGAAATCCTCAATCTGTGATAGCATAACCGGAAACTTCCACAAGAGATCCTTCCCCCTTGGCAGCACGTCAGGAAGGACAAGAGACACAGGAGCATATTCTGACATGACCAAGTCCTGCTGGCTAATATGGGGCAACAATGAAGATGATACAAACAAATAATCCAATCTGAACCAGAAATCATGTGGGTGAAAATAATGTTTTAACTGTCTTGCGTCTGAATGTGGCTCTCACCAAGCATTTGTTAAGCTCAGTGGTGATGCCCAGTTAGGTAATTAAGATAACCCAAGGGACCTGAACAAGATGTAACCTACATCTACTAATCCTGGCTAAACTGGAGCTAAGGACTCACTTTTTTCCATGAAAAAAGGACCTAACCTTCCTCTAATGTAACTGTATTAGTGGAACTCCTGGCACCGCTACCATGAGCCCTCTAATGTAATAGTTCCCGTCTAAACAGTTGTCTAAGTCATACATAGTACATTCGTATGGGAGCAATTGAACCATACCTTCTTGGGGAACAATCAGAAACAAGAAAGAGAGAAGAAAAAGAGCAGTACTAGACTTAAAAAAGAGGAACGAGAAAGAGAAAAGAAGAGGAGGAGAAAGTTGATTCAGAAGAGATGTCGGCAGTGTCTCTCGTATTGCCGGCTAAGAGTACTGGCAAGACAAAGTCCTGCAATAAGGGCTAGCTTTAATATAGGGTTAAAAAAGGGCCACCCACACACCCTAATACAGTAACTTTGTATTACAACACGAGCCATCATGTCTTACGGTGGGGCCACAGCCCTCCGTGACCTTTGTTGAAGTTCAGCGATCTTTGGTCATTCTGAGTGTCACACCAACCCAACCCATTTGCTTGTCCAGCATCACTCTCTATCCTATACCCGGAGCAAAGACTAAACATTAAGGCTTATGCCAACCTGCGTAGCTCGGCTAATGAGCGCACTGATCCATGAACACATAAAAGATATGCACAAAGTTTCAGTCTAACTTGCGCCACAATGCTGTTTTTATTGTCACTGTTCCTTTGGAGAGGGGCTCTGGAAGCATAATGTTTAGGTCGCTGGAGAAGCTGACAGCCTCCCTGTTGCAGAGTCTTTGTCCCTTTCACAATAGATGATTTGCGACTTGTGAATCCATTCTCAGAATGGCGGAGCAAAGAAGAAACCAGGTAATCCTCAAGTCTACCTCATCAGCATTGGTTAAAGTGGATAGTGAACCATCAGCATGAAATACTTTCAGTACAACCACTGCTGCCAAGATAAAGTCTTGGAGCCCCAGTGTTATGCATTTTAACACTTTGTTTGCTAGCACGGCATAGTCTATATTAGGCAGCTCACCCTCATCTTCTCCCCCGGATGAGCCTTTCTCTGAGTGATCCAGCAAGGGTTCCCTGGAGGAGGCGGGAGACGCCGCCATGCTGGATTTTCAGCTCTCTAGCCTCTGCAATTTCTGTCCCCTAGTATGAGCCTGCTTGCCCTTTTTGTGCACAAAGCGATCCATCATGTCTACCGGTGATCTAGGAGTCCCAGCAAACCAGTAAGTTGTTGTTGCGGGTGAGCGGGCACCTATTGTGAGGGTCACATCATTAAGTCGAGATAACCTGCGTCCTTCTCACATGAAGCCGGAAGTCTGTATCGCTTTTGAAACTGTTTTAATCCCCTCCTGATCAATGATATACCTGAGCATCATGTGCTGGCTGGCAAAGTATGGAGCCGGCTTGGGGCTAAGTCTGCTACCTGGTAGATTCTACTAGTATCCAACTCACACAATCACTGTTCAGAATCTGAGATTTCTACATTTATATAGCACTAAATTTTTGGCAATGCTTGACTTGACTTAAGTCTATCCCTGTCCCCATTAGACCAAAATCAAAATTTTCCTATATGTATGTTTTAAATTATGGAAGAAAACCTTCACAGACATAGGGAGAACATTCTGGCAGGTGCTGTCCTTAGAGAGATGTGAACCCAGGACCTTGGTGCTAAAAGGCAACAGTGCAGCCCAATCATTAGTATGATTAGTCATTTCACTCTCTAGATGCTGTGATCAACTATGTTCATGGTCAGGCCCGGATTGGTAATCTGGCAAAGCGGCAAATGCCCGCTGGGCTGCCAGGATTACCAGTCCGAGGGCCGCCGGTCCTGGCCCCCATGTGCACCGGCCCTCAGCAGTGGCTGCAAGAATAGCGCAGCCGGCCGCTGCGCTATTCATTCAGCCTCTGCATAGGGCCGGTGACCTGGCCCTTTAACTGTGAGCGTTCAAGATGAACGCTCACAGTCTGCAGCGGCCGCGCTCTGACTGACAGAGCCAGGGAGCCATTGGCCCCCGGCCCTGCCAGTCACTCCTGTGGCCGGCCGGTCTTCGTAGCCGGAAGTTGTCAGGGCCGGCCCGGGGTCGCAGACGTGCCGCGCGCAGGCACGTCTGCAGGCACCTCTGCCAGGCCCCCAGCGGCTGACGTCACTTCCGTGACGCGCCGCTGAGGACCTGGCAGGAGAGAGAAGAGAGACGCTGCAGCAGAAGGCAGGTGCAGTGACCGAAGATCCGGGAGGAAGAAGCTGCCAGGAGCGAGTTGACAGGTGAGAATGTGTGTTTTTTTTTTTTTACCCCTTCACATGTGGCCATGGGGGGGGGGGGGGATTTATGTGGATGCACAGCAGGAGGCTATTCTACATTGGGGGGATGCAGGGGGAGGCTATTCTATATTGGGGGGATGCAGGGGGGCTATTGTATATTGGGGGGATGCAGGGGGGGGCTATTCTACATTGGGGGGATGCAGGGGGGCTATTCTACATTGGGGGGATGCAGGGGGATGCTATTCTATATTGGGGTAAAGCAGGGGGGCTATTCTATATTGGGGGGATGCAGGGGGGCTATTCTATATTGGGGGGATGCAGGGGGGCTATTCTACATTGGGGGGGATGCAGGGGGGGCTATTCTACATTGGGGGATGCAGTGGGGCTATTCTACATTGGGGGATGCAGGGGGAGGCTATTCTATATTGGGGGGATGCACAGCAGGGGAGGCTATTCTATATTGGGGGGATGCACAGCAGGGGAGGCTATTCTATATTGGGGGGATGCACAGCAGGGGGCTATTCTATATTGGGGGATGCAGGGGAGTTATTCTATATTGGGGGATGCAGGGGGGGTATTCTATATTGGGGGGATGCAGGGGGGGCTATTCTATATTGGGGGATGCAGGGGGGGCTATTCTATATTAGGGGGATGCAGGGGGCTTTTCTATATTGGGGGATGCAGGTGGCTATTCTATATTGGGGGATGCACAGCAGGGGGCTATTCTATATTGGGGTATGCACAGCAGGGGGCTATTCTATATCGGGGGATGCAGGAGGGCTATTCTATATTGGGGGGATGCAAGGGGGGCTATTCTATATTGGAGGGATGCAGGGGGGCTATTCTATATGGGGGGAATGCACGGGGGGCTATTTTATATGGGGGGAATGCACGGGGGGCTATTCTATATTGGGGGATGCAGGTGGCTATTCTATATTGGGGGATGCAGGGGAGGCTATTCTTTATTGGGGGGATGCACAGCAGGGGGCTATTCTATATGGTGGGATGCAGGGGGGCTATTCTATATTGGGGGATGCAGGGGAGGCTATTCTATGTTGGGGGGGATGCAAGGGGGGCTATTCTATATGGGGGGATGCACGGGGGGCATGCAGGGGGGGCCATTCTATATGGGGGGATGCACAGCAGGGGGGCTATTCTATATGGAGGGATGCACGTGGGGGCTATTCTATATGGGGGGATGTACAGCAGGGGGGGCTATTCTGTATGGGGGATGTATAGATGAGGATGTTGCTGGAGCAAGAAGCCTAAAATGTCTGTCTGACAGATCCCGTGGAGAGGAGTCATGGCCAGAGAAGCCTTCATGATGGCCGGAGATAGATGGAGAAGAAAAGGAAAAGTGGACGTCTCGTCATGCAGAGAAGACGCCTACTGTGAGTGACAGGATGTAACTGCACTATAATCACTTATAAGGTCTGCAGAACCTTTATACAGCTGGGATCTACCTCTGTATCAGGGGTGTCACACTTCGGCCCTCCAGGTGTTGCAAAAATACATTTCCCATCATGGTTTATCTGTCCAGGCATGATGGGATTTGTAGTGATGTAACAGCTGGAGGGCCGGAGTGTGACACCTGTGTTCTATGGCCACTGCTTTGGAAGAATATTGGTCTTTATATGGTGGCTGTTATTTGGTGACAATATAGTGGTATTATCCAGTCACCGTATGCTGAGAGTAGTGGGCATGGTGTGATGGTATTACTCGTCCTGTGTATTCTGGTATTATTGGTAATATTAGTGTTGTATATAGTGGATTGTGTTCAGTCACAGTGTAGCGATATTAGTCATTATGTGGTGGTAATGGCCGTGCTTATGGTGTGGTGATATTATTTGTTACTTATATACTGGTAGTATAGGAAATATTGGTGGGATTGCTTAGTGACAGTATGGCAGTAACGTGTACAGTATGGGGATAATATTTGCTTACTGGTGTTATTAACAATGACAGTATTATCATGCACAGGAAATTCTAGATAGATAGATAGATAGATAGATAGATAGATAGATAGATAGATAGAAGATAGATAGATAGATAGATAGATAGATAGATAGATAGATAGGAGATAGATAGATAGATAGATAGATAGATAGATAGATAGATAGATAGATGTCGAGATATTCCGCAGCACACCAGCATTCGTGAAAAAGGTGATTTATTACAAAAAATACAGGAGATGCATCGCCTGTATTTTTTGTACTTTTTGTAATAAATCACCTTTTTCACGAATGCTGGTGTGCTGCGGAATATCTCGACATACTTCTGGGGATCCCCGAGCCAAGGGATTGACTCTGTGCAGCACCCGCTTCATGCACCTTTGGATGTGCGGCTTTCTCCTGCTTATAGATAGATAGATAGGTGATAGATAGTAGATAGATAGATAGATAGATAGATAGATAGATAGATAGATAGATAGGAGATAGATAGATAGATAGATAGATAGATAGATAGATAGATAGATATGAGATAGATAGATAGATAGATAGATAGATAGATAGATAGATAGATAGATAGATAGATATCCAGTAGGAAATATCTATCTAGCAGCTTATTATGTAGCTTTGATTACACATGAGATCACAACCAGCAGACACATTATAAATAAAACCTTACTACTTATACCGCCATTATATGATGTGCAGACATAGTCAGGATAAAAGGGATTTAAAAAATATAGTAACTTTTGTCCAAAAACAGCACCACCCCTGTCCTCAGACTGTGTGTGGTATTACAGCTTGGCTCCATTCACTTCAATGGAACTGAGCTGCAATACCTCACACAAACTGAAGAAGAGTGTGACACTGTTTCTGGAAGAAGGTGGCCATGTTTTTCTCCTTTACAGGGAATCTGTGAGGTCCGTACCAGGTCTAGGGCTGTAGATCTCAGCAGACAGGTGTGAGGGAGATATTACTGACAGGACCTTTAGTCCAGTGTAAACTTTTATAATTGTCTTTTTCATTACCAACTAAAGTTTCACAACAGCAGCCGCAGGAAGGGGCGGGCAGAAGGTGCTGCTGTGGCTCCACCTCTGTGACACTTCAGCTGGTAATGGAAAGAATGATTTTAGAGGTTTACAATGGACTAAAGGTCCAGTCCCTGATCTGTACGCTGGGATCTACAGCTGTGTACCTGGTATAGACCTCACAGGTTCCCTTTAAGGGCACGTTCATACCTAATCCAATGCAGATTTGATGCTTGCGATTTAATCAGTTTAAATATATACATAAATATGCCGCATCAAATCCACAGCAGATTATGTTATAGCATTATTTTTAGTTGCTGATGGTGGGGTTCACATGTTTAAGGGAGTAGTGGGGACACGGCTAAATGAAGCAGAATTTGCTACAGGGAATTACGCTATCCATGGTATGGTATGTGGGCTGCTGGGGTTTGATTGCCAGGGCTGATTTTAAGTCCCAGTCCGGCCCTGTTCATGGTATCTACTAGACAGGTACAATACTGCACTGGTCAGTAGAGATGAGCGAACCTCAAGCACGCTTTGGTTTGTCCAAACTCGAGAATGGAGCTTTTGAATACTGGTGGACGAAGAAGATGGATGCAGCCCTAGGGGGTTCAGTAAAACATCAATTTAGCCTAGGACCTATTGCACTATCCATGTTCCTCATGAAGCCTTAGGGCTGCATCAAACTTCTTCAACCACAACTTCTTCAGTGTACTCGAGGTTCACTCATTTCTACAGATTAGTGCAACACCTGTCAAGTAAATACCGTGAACACTATTGATAACATAATCCAGTCTGTGATGACATGTCAAAGCAACTTTGATTGACAAGGTTGAGACTCTAAAGTTTAACCTATAACGCTGCTGTGTGGATCCTGAGAAAGAAAAAAAAAATACATCCTCAATGTCCTCAATAACTATTCATTCATTTTTCGAACTCACCAAACATGTGTCCTTCTCATTCAGTCACTTATCTCTGCCCTGCATGTAAATATTTTCAAGCTTGCCATAAGCTACTGTATATAGACTTATCACCGTTATAACAGCCATGATTTATCTTTTAAAGCTAACACAGTATATCAAAGAAGGAAGAGATGCTTTCAACAAGAATGGAGATTTCATAACGTCACTAGTTATTCAGAGTTGGGTATATAGAAAATACAAAGATTATGACACAATATCCAAAGGACCTGTCGGAACATTTGATGCCTCCCTCCCAGAAGATCAGCAGCTGCATATTAATGCACATATTATAACATGGAGACACAATGTGGTATGTTATTGTGTACAAATAAAAGGGATTTCCCATCTTGTAAAGTTATCCCCCATATAAAGGGGGGGGGGGGTAACTATGTAATCCTGGGGGAGGATAGAGGAGGGTTTTATCCCCCTGAAGATTCTCAAAATAGGGAGTGAATTTTTCCATAATGATCAAGTTGTGGATTCCAGATGTGCACTGTTGTTCTGTTCATGGTTCAGGGAAGAAAAAGAGTGCTGCACCTCACACCTATGGCTGACACTAGTGCCTCTCGGCTGCATAAAAAACATCAGAATTTTGTGTATGAAGTGATCAAGCCACACTGCCACATGTACCGCGTGCAGGTATCTGATACACTTGGGTCCCTACACTAAGTCCACACTGTGTCGGTCAGTGGCCACCACCCCCGCAGATGTGCATGATGTTTTTTATGCAGCCGAGAGGCACTAGTGTCAGCCATAGGTGTGAGGTGCAGCGCTCTTTTTCTTCCCTGAACCGTATTTTGTTTCTCTCTTTTCTCCATGTTTTGCACTCCTCCTGGAAGACCCACATGACCGCAATTAGCAGGAGACACCTGAGTGCATATGCTTTTATCCCTCCTGTTTGTTCCATTATATCTGCAGTAGCAATGGTGAGCGCAATACCTTATCCAGACTTGTGCTGTTTGGGGGCAGCTTCCTCCGCCGGCGGTGCTGGCTGGGAGTTTTTTTGGGGGAGCATTTTTGGGTTTGGTTCTTTGGCATGGGGGTTGCAGGGCCGTTCCATGGCCCCCTTCCCTGCTCATGCACGCCTGCGGGGGTGGTGGTCACTGACCAGCACAGTGTGGACTTAGTGTAGGGACCCGTGTGTATCAGATACCTGCACGCGGTACATGGGGCAGTGTGGCTTGATCAATTCATACACAAAATTCTGATGTTTTTTATGCAGCCGAGAGGTACTAGTATCAGCCATAGGTGTCAGGTGCAGCGCTCTTTTTCTTCCCTGAACCATATGTTGTTCTGTTCATACTCTACACCGTTTGGCTGTTTTTGTAGCCTACATAGGGAATGAATGAAGTGGTGGCATGCGTGATCTTCCACACCATTCTAACAGGAGAATCAGGTCCCTGTTCTCAAGATTGCAGGAATTCCCAGTGCTAAACAGCTGAAAAGTACAGGTTACACATAACCAATACTAGTCCATTTTGCCTAGAATATCCCTTTAAGAAATTAAGCAACATAGAGAACATTACAACAGGACAAGAACAAAGTAAAGGGAATGTGTCAGTTAAAAAAAAAAAAAAATGCCTTATATTTAAATCAATTTTTTATATTAATTACTGTATCTTTTTTAATATTATTATTATTTTATTTTTGTTCCTATATTTAATTTTGACCAACCTGGACTTCAGCAAAGCCTTTGATACAGTTCCCTATAAACAGATGGTGGGATAGATATCAGAGGGTTGTTGTTAATGGCATATATTCTGAGCAGAGACTGGTTGTCGCAAGGGTCTTTTCTGGGTCCTATACTTTTTAATATGTTTGTAGGTGACATAGGAGAAGGTTTGGTGGGTGAGGATAGTGACATAGGAGAAGGTTTGGTAGGTAAGCATAGTGACATAGGAGAAGGTTTGGTAGGTAAGGATAGTGACATAGGAGAAGGCTTGGTAGGTAAAGCTAGCGATATAGGAGAAGGCTTGGTAGGTAAATATAGCGATATAGGAGAAGGTTTGGTAGGTAAGGATAGTGACATAGGAGAAGGCTTGGTAGGTAAGGATAGTGACATAGGAGAAGGTTTGGTAGGAAAGGATAGTGACATAGGAGAAGGTTTGTAGGTTAGGATAGTTACATAGGAGAAGGTTTGGTAGGTAAAGATAGTGACTTAGGAGAAGGCTTGGTAGGTAAGGATAGTGACATAGGAGAAGGTTTGGTAGGAAAGGATAGTGACATAGGAGAAGGGTTGGTAGGTAAGGATAGTTACATAGGAGAAGGTTTGGCAGGTAAGAATAGTGACATAGGAGAAGGTTTGGTAGGAAAGGATAGTGACATAGGAGAAGGTTTGTAGGTAAGGATAGTGACATAGGAGAAGGTTTGGTAGGTAAGGATAGTGACATAGGAGAAGGCTTGGTAGGTAAGGATAGTGACATAGGAGAAGGTTTGGTAGGAAAGGATAGTGACATAGGAGAAGGTTTGTAGGTAAGGATAGTGACATAGGAGAAGGTTTGGTAGGTAAGGATAGTGACATAGGAGAAGGTTTGGTAGGTAAGGATAGTGACATAGGAGAAGGTTTGGTAGGTAAAGATAGTGACTTAGGAGAAGGCTTGGTAGGTAAGGATAGTGATATAGGAAAAAGTCTTATTAGGTAAAGATAGTGACATAGGAGAAGGTTTGGTAGGTAAGGATAGTGATATAGGAGAAGGTTTGGTAGGTAAGGATAGTGACATAGGAGAAGGCTTGGTAGGTAAGCATAGTGATATAGGAGAAGGTTTGGTAGGTAAAGATAGTGACATAGGAGAAGGTTTGGTAGGTAAGGATAGTGACATAGGAGAAGGCTTGGTAAGTAAGGATAGTGATATAGGAAAAAGTCTTATTAGGTAAAGATAGTGACATAGGAGAAGGTTTGGTAGGTAAGGTTAGTGATATAGGAGAAGGTTTGGTAGGTAAGGTTTGTCTGTTTGTTGATGACACAATAGTGTGCAATAGGGTTTATATTCCTGGCGGTGTCAGTAATATAGAAAATAATTTAACTTTACTAGATAAATGGTTAAAACAATGGAAACTGAAGTTCAATGTTTCCAAATGAAAAATAATTCAGTTGGGAAGGAGGAATCCTTTATCTAAATATTATATCAGCAGTTCTGTGTTAGCAAAGACTTCAGAAGAGAGGGATTTAAAATGAGTTACCAGTGCAGCCATGTGGTAGGGAAAGCTAATCGTCTTCTTGGCTGTATAGCTAGAGGTATAACCAGTAGGAAGATGGAGAGTGTGATCCCACTGTATAGACCTCTAGTGGTATCACATCTGGAATACTGTGTTCTGGAGACCTCATCTACAAAAATATATTGATAAAATATAACGAGTCTAAAGATGGCCTCCTCCACATCTCCTGGTATACTGACTAGGGATGAGCGAACCGAACCGTAATGAACCAGATTTGTTACGAACTTTGCAAAAAGTTTGGTTCGTCACCGAACTGAACTTTGAGAAAGTTCGGAACAAATCTGGTTAAAATAACAATAACAAATAAAATCAAAGACATCTTTAAAAAGGGATGCAAACACCTCTGGAATGCATCTGGAAAAGCAGGGAAACAGTATTAGAGGAATCGGCATTACAGGGTTAGCGATCCTCTGCAGTAATGCCGATGCCTCTAATGGTTAATATATTTAATTAATAGAACAAATTTTCGTTGTAATAAAGTCACTTTCGTTGTTCAATAATTTAATTAAAACGATTCCATCATTGTGCAATTAAATATACTGTTAAAAAAAAAAAAAAAAAAATATATATATATATATATATATATATATATATATATATATAAATAAATGTATATTTATATATATATTTATTTTTTTTTACAGTATATTTAATTGCACAAGTATGTATTCGTTTAAATTAAATTATTGAACAATGAAATTAATTTTATTACAACAAAAATGTGTTTTATTAATTAAATATTAATTATTACAGGAAGCTCTATTAAGCCGTTAATTGATATTCCCGGTAAAAAGAGCTCACTGTAATAATTAATACTTTACTTTAATTAAAACATCAAATGTTTCTTCTAATTATGCTGAGCGCACATATAATTAGCGGGTCCGCAGCACAGTGACTTCATTGTGCTGCGGACCAGCGAAGAGGACACATGAAGGTGAGTATACAGCTCTCCCCACCCCCTCCCCAGCACTGCACCCCTCCCAGAAAGGAAAGGGGGTCACTTAACCCCTTCCTTGCTGGTATGGGTGCAGTCTGAAAACAGTCTGGCCCCCAAGGGGTTAAGTGGGGACCCTTACTTAACCCCCTGGGGGCCAGATTGTTCTTTATGGCACCCAAAGGGTTAAGGGGGATGCAATGCATCCTACCTTAACCCCTTGGGTGCCACACTGTAAGAAGCGATCTGTAAAGATGCTGCATACTGTAAGGTGCACAACACCGCTCACAATGATGGGTGTTGTGCTCCTGTTTGTGTGTTTCTCCCTTTTTGTTTTTCAGATATCGGTATCCCGTGGATTATGTCGGATTCGATGGACTACGACGATGACCAGCGGTTGCTTGGACTTTTTTTTTTTTTTTATAAAATGGTCAATGAGGGGTGTGGGGGTGTTTTTATTTGAATAAAAAAAAATTTCACTTGTGTCTTGTCTTTATTTCTTTACTTTATAGACTTAGTAGTGGAAGCCGTCTAATAGACGGAATCCAATACTAAGTTGGGGCCTAGTGTTAGCCAGTATAAAATGGCTAACACTAACCCCCCATTATTACCCCAGTACCCAATGCCACCAGGGGTACTGGGAAGAGCCGGGCACCAGTCAAAATTGGCGCTCCTGGACTGGGGCAGCAGCAGGCTGGTAATATTTAGGCTGGGGAAGGCCTAAACCAATGGCTCCTCCCACCCTGGTGTTACCAGGCTGCTGTTGCTTGGTTCTTAACCCGGCTGGTTATGAAAATAGGGGTAACCCTACTCTTTTTTTTTTTTTTTTTTTTTAAGAAATAAATTATTTAAAAAAAATGCATAGGGTTCCCCCTATTTTCATAACCAGCCGGGTTAAAAACCAAGTGACAGCAGCCTGGTAACACCAGGGTGGGAAGAGCCATTGGTTTAGGCCCTCCCCAGCCTAAATCTTACCAGCCTGCTGCAGCCCCAGTCCAGGAACGCCAATTTTGACGCTCCGGGACCACTGGCACCCGGCTCTTTTTAGTACTCCTGGTGGCATTGGGTACTGGCGTAATAATGGGGGGGGGTTAGTGTTAGCCATTTTATACCGGCTAACACTAGGCCCCAACTTAGTAATGGATTCCGTCTATTAGACGGCTTCAACTACTAAGTCTATAAAGTAAAGAAATAAAGACAAGACACAAGTGAATTTTTTTTTATTCAAATAAAAACACCCCCACAACCCCTCATTGACCATTTTATTTTAAAAACTCCAAATAACCGCTGGTCATCGACGTAGTCCACCGAAACCTACGTAATCCACTGGATACCGAAAAAGAAAAAGGGAGAAACACAAAAAAAATACACAAACAGGAGCCCAACACCCATCATTGTGAGCGGTGTTGTGCACCTTACAGTATGCAGCATCTTTACAGATCGCTGCTTACAGTGTGGCACCCAAGGGGTTAAGGGATGATGCATTATATCCCCCTTAACCCTTTGGGTGCCATAAAGAACAATCTGGCCCCCAGGGGGTTAAGTAAGGGTCCCCAATTAAGCCCTTGGGGGCCAGACTTTTTTCAGACTGCACCCATACCAGCAAGGAAGGGGTTAAGTGACCCCTTCCTTGCTGGGAGGGGTGCAGTGCAGGGTAGGGGGGGGGTTACTCACGCTCCCAGGTCTTCTTTCTTCTTTGCCTATCTTCTATCTTCTTTCTTCTATCTTCTTCGCCGGAGCCGGCAGACTGAGCTCAGTGTGTCGGCTCTGGCTCAGGTAAATTCACATGGGTGGATCCGCAGCGGATACCGCACCTGTGAATTCCATTGTAATTACATACTGGCAGCGGGATTGTCATTCCGCTGCCAGTATGTAATTCCCGGCCCCATTAACCCCCCCAGGATAATACATTACCGGCAGCGCGATCCGGCCGCATCTGAGGCTCCCGACTCCCGCGCAGCCAATCAATGCACAGCCCCGCTGCAGTCACTAATTGGCTGTGCGAGCCAGGAGCCGCAGATGCGCCCGGATCGCGCTGCCGGTAATGTATTATCCCAGGGGCCGGGAATTACATACTGGCAGCGGGATGACAATCCCGCTGCCAGTATGTAATTACATTGGAATTCACAGGGGCATATCCGCTGCGGATCCGCCCGTGTGAATTTACCCTAGCCGGTGCTGACATACTGAGATCAGTGTGCCGGCTCAGGCGAAGAAGATAGAAGAAAGAAGATAGAAGAAAGGCAAAGAAGAAAGAACTAGGAGAGTGAGTAACCCCCTCTCCTTCCCCTGCACTGCACCCCTCCCAGCAAGGAAGGGGGGTCATTTAACCCCTTCCTTGCTGGTATGGGTGCAGTCTGACAACAGTCTGGCCCCCAAGAGGTAAAGTGGGGACCCTTACTTAACCCCCTGGGGGCCAGATTGTTCAGTATTGCACCCAAAGGGTTAAGGGGGATGCAATGCATCTTCCCTTAACCCCTAGGGTGCCACACTGTAAGCAGCGATCTGTAAAGATGCTGCATACTGTAAGGGGCACAACACCACTCACAATGATGGGTGTTGTGCTCCTGTTTGTGTGTTTTTTGTGTGTTTCTCCCTTTTTGTTTTTCAGATATCGGTATCCAGTGGATTACGTCGGATTCAGTGGACTACGTCGATGACCATCGGTTGTTTGGATTTTTTAAAATAAAATGGTCAATGAGGGGTGTGGGGCTGTTTTTATTTGAATAAAAAAAAAATTCACTTGTGTCTTGTCTTTATTTCTTTACTTTATAGACTTAGTAGTGGAAGCCGTCTAATAGAGTTAGCCGGTATAAAATGGCTAACACTACCCCCCCCCATTATTACCCCAGTACACAATGCCACCAGGGGTACTGGGAAGAGCCGGGTGCCAGTGGTCCCGGAGCGTCAAAATTGGTGCTCCCTGACTGGGGTGGCAGCAGGCTGGTAATATTTAGGATGGGGAGGGCCTTAACCAATGGCTCTTCCCACCCTGGTGTTACCAGGCTGCTGTCGCTTGGTTTTTAACCCGGCTGGTTATGAAAATATTTTAAAAAAAAACGAGTAGGGTTCCCCCTATTTTCATAACCAGCCGGGTTAAAAACCACGCGACAGCAGCCTGGTAACACCAGGGTGGGAAGAGCCATTGGTTTAAGCCCTCCCCAGCCTAAATATTACCAGCCTGCTGCCGCCCGGTCCAGGAGCGCCAATTTTGACACTCTGGGACCACTGGCATCCGGCTCTTCCCAGTACCCCTGGTGGCATTGGGTACTGGGGTAATAATGGGGGGTTGGTGTTAGCCATTTTATACCGGCTAACAATAGGCCCCGACTTAGTATTGGATTCGGTCTATTAGACGGCTTCCACTACTAAGTCTATAAAGTAAAGAAATAAAGACAAGACACAAGTGAAAATTTTTTTTTATTCAAATAAAAACACCCCCACACCCCTCATTGACTATTTTATAAAAAAAAAATCCAAACAAACACTGGTCATCGTCGTAGTCCATCGAATCCGACGTAATCCACAGGATACCGATATCTGAAAAACAAAAAAGGAGAAACACAAAAAAAAACACACAAACAGGAGCACAACACCCATCATTGTGAGCAGTGTTGTGCACCTTACAGTATGCAGCATCTTTACAGATCGCTGCTTACAGTGTGGCCCCCAAGGGGTTAAGCGAGGATGCATTGCATTCCCCTTAACCCCTTGGGGGCCAGACTGATGTCAGACTGCACCCATCCAAGCAAGGAAGGGGTTAAGTGACCCCCCTTCCTTGCTGGGAGGGGTGCAGTGCAGGGGAGGGGGTGGGGAGAGCTGTATACTCACCCCCATGTGTCCTCTTCGCTGGTCCACAGCACAATGAAGTCACTGTGCTGCGGACCCGCTAATTATATGTGCGCTCAGCTGATCAGCTGAGCGCACATATGATTCCAAATGTTTCTTCTAATAATGCTATTGTAATAGCATAATAAGAAAAAAACATTTGATGTTTTATCTAAAGTAAAGTATTAATTATGACAGAAAACTATATTGCCGGCAATATGAATTAACAGCTTTAATAGAGTTTCTGTAATAATTAATATTTAAATAATATAACACATTTTCATTGTAATAAAATTAATTTTGTTGTTCAATAATTTAAATTAAAAGGAATCCATACTTGTGCAATTAAATATACTGTAAATAAATATATATATATATATATATATATATATATATATATATATATATATTTATTTATTTATTTATATATATATATATATATATATATATATATATATATATATATTTATTTTAACAGTATATTTAATTGCACAATGATGGAATCATTTTAATTAAATTATTGAACAACGAAAGTGACTTTATTACAACGAAAATATGTTCTATTAATTAAATATATTTTTGCACTTTGATTTTTTCCACTTTTTTCATTGTGATAGCAACTGCAACTACATGAAACTATACCCTATCACACTCTCACTATTGTAGCTGCAATTATTCAGCCGTTATTGCAAGGTTCGTTTTCGGTTCGGTTCGTCAGAACCTGAACTTCAGAACTTTTCAAAAGTTCGCTCATCCTTAACCCTTTAAGGACCGGGGCAATTTTTATTTTTGCGATTTTGTTTTTTCCTCCTTGTGCATAAAAGGCCATAGCAGTTGCATTTTTTCACCTAGAAACCCACATAAGCCCTTATTTTTTGCGCCACTAATTGTACTTTGCAATGACAGGCTGAATTTTTGCATAAAGTACACTGCAAAAGCAGGAAAAAAATCAATGTGTGGTGAAATTGAAAAAAAAAAAAAACATTTTGTGTTTTTAGTGGATGTGTGTTTTTACACCGTTCGCCCTGGGGTAAAACTGACTTGTTATATATGTTCCACAAGTTGTTACAATTAAAACGATATGTAACATGTATAACTTTTCTTGTATCTGATGGCCTGTAAAAAATTAAAACCATTGTTTACAAATATACGTTCCTTAAAATCGCTCCATTCCCAGGCTTATAGCGCTTTTATCCTTTGGTATATGGGGCTGTGTCAGGTGTCATTTTTTGCGCCATGACATGTTCTTTCTATTGGTACCTTGATTGCGCATATACGACTTTTTGATCGCTTTTTATTAACATTTTTCTGTATTTGATGCAACCAAAAATGCACAATTTTGCACTTTGGGATTTTTTTGCGCTTACGCAGTTTACCGTACGAGATCAGGAATGTGATTAATTAATAGTTTGGGCGATTACGCATGCGGAGATAGCAAACATGTTTGTTTATTTTTTTATTTATTTACTTTTATTAATAACCTGGGAAAAGGGGGGTGATTCTGACTTTTATTAGGGGAGGGGGCTTTTTATTAATAGCAACACTTTTTTTTTTACTTTTACACTAATACTAGAAGCCCCCCTTGGGGACTTCTAGTATAAGTGCTCTGATCTCTCATTGAGATCTCTGCAGCATAGATATGCTGCAGAGATCCATGAGATAGGCACTTGTTTGCTTTCGGCTGCTGCAGCCAGAAGTAAACGAGTGCCGAGCCGGGGACGGCACCATCTTGGAGCGGTCCCCGGCCGGCTTCAGTTACGGAGATCGCTCCCCCGGGATAACATCACGGACGAGCGATCTCCCCACTAGACATTAGGGATGACGCTGCGTCCGGTAATCGGATGCAGCTGTCAACTTTGACAGCTGCATCCGATTACTGTATTAGCGGGCGCGGCGATCGGACCGTGCCCGCTAATACCGGCGGTCCCGGGCTACAAGCGGCACCCGGGACCGCCGCGGTTCAGAGCGGGGTCGCCGCGCGGCCCCGCTCTGAACGTCCTTACCGACCGCAGGGCGTAAATATACGCCCGTGGTCGTTAAGGGGTTAATACTGACCTGTCTCCTGGTAGTGACCAGGAGATCCAGCCTCTGAACACTACACTGACAGACACAGCAAACCTTCCTGCCACAGCTCACATTGATGAGACATACTGGATGAGTTGCACTACCCAAGCCATTTGTGTGAGTTGTAGAGTCTGTCTCATGCTACCACGAGTGTAAAAGCTCCACAAACATTAAAAATTGACCAAAACATCAGCCAGACAGCAGAGGTACTGAGAAGTGGTCTGTGGTCCCCACCTGCATAACCACTCTTTTATTGAGTGTGTCTTGCTAGTTGCTTGTGAAATTGATTGTCAATCAGTGTTGCTTCCTAATTGGGCAGTTTGATTTCACAGAAGTTTGATTTACTTAGAGTTATATTGTTGTTAGGGCAGGGACTGGGAAGACAAATAGACAGTGCAGTCCCTGCCGATGATACCCGCCCCAGCTGTCCCTACCTGCTTGCCACACTCTGCCCTAGGCGGCAGTGGACAACTTGGCTGCGTTCCCTCACCTGCAGTAAAGTGAGGCACACAAAACAAGACAAGACTTATACACACAATAAATGGTAGTTAGTAGTCCAAGTCAGCAACGTTTCGGTATACTCAGGTACAAAATCAGAGTCCAAAAGAATAGTCGAGTTCCAAAAGCCAGAGGTCAGGAAAACAGGATAAACAGGTCAGAGGAATGCTAGTGTTACTAGGCTCTTTCACAGGCAAGGAACTTGAGGCAAGTGATTGTACTTAAAGGACTAGAAGTCCCAGCCCAGCCCAGATACTGACACCTGACTGGGAGATTCAGCTGTCAGTTAAATCACCGAGATCACAAACACCTAGTGCTGATCTGCAGAGGGAGTGCAACACTGGATACTCCTACATTCAGGAATAGCAGAGCAGAGAAAAACATCAAAAGCAGTCTGACTGCTATGGACGCCGTGCTGAATGCACGGCTTGAGTCCTAACAATTGTTTTGTTTAAGTATTCTCTTTAATTTTTTTTTAGCAGTGTATGTATATTTTATTGGAACATATTGATAATGTAGAGTTTCTTATTCTGGATCTTATTCTTGAATCAGGGTAGAGAACCATTGGAGAGAGCAGATGTGCAGTTCTTCATTCTTGCAAGATGATCACCATTTCAGACAACTAATTTTTCTCATTATTAACTTGAATTATTATTTTTCTTATCTGTAAATTAAATTATTTAATTAACATTTAGTATCAAATCATTCATATCTAGATTCCTAAAGGTCAATGTAGTGACCCTTGTCCACCAGGGACCAGGAAGGTTCTCAGGGAAGGATATCACATCTGCTGCTATGGCTGCATCCCATGTTCAGAAGGAGAATTTACGAATCGTTTTGGTAGGTTTTTGTTTATTTTCATCAAGAATATTATTGCTTACAAAATATCTACTATACTATACTGGTATCATACATGGTATATTCCACAGGTGTTATTTACAGATCTATCTATCTATCTATCTATCTAGTAATGGAAAATCCACAGCACTCCTCGGTGAAGTCAAACGTGTAATTTATTCATAAAGGCAAGTGCAGCATAGAGACGCAACGTTTCAGCAGCTATTCGCCGCCATTTTCAAGCGTGTCAAGTGAAACACAAGTGTGCAATTTATATCAAAGCATCGATCTGTGATAGGTGGATACAAATACAATATCTAAAACAGCTGTGATTAGGGATCACCAGGGTGGCGGAAGAGCCTCCCCAGTGATTTACATAAATCAGGTGATCAGGGGTCATCACGTGACCGTTGTTTACATAGTGTCTAAAATACTAGCGTCCGTGATTACAGTAAACTTGAAAATCCTTTTAGGCAAATAGCCAAATACATATTAGATAATCATATAATCATATACTTGTTAATCGAGGATGAGGAATTTCACCATAAGCACATCGGGAGTACGGCAAAGGGAATCAGATGATGTTTCAAGTATCAGGTCATGTGACCTGTGGCACCCTGTTCAGCGTAGCCAGGCAACGTGACCCTCTAAGCTTGCTCACCTGGGAAGATCACAACAGCTTGAAGGCGCAGGATACCGGACTCTGGCCGCGGCAGCAGTGTGCACTGTTACCAACACGAGACATCCACTTCTTCCACCCCGCCGGAGTGGTTCTGCGGCGCTCGTAATTAGCCAATATCCGGAGGACCTCTCCAGGTCCAAAACAAAGATCCCAAATGCCGCGCTGTGTAAATCCCAACTTGTGGTGAGACATCTCATGTAATCCAGGGGCCGGAATTGCAACAAAATGTAGATTGTATGCTGCACTTGCCTTTATGAATAAATTACACGTTTGACTTCACCGAGGAGTGCTGTGGATTTTCCATTACTATATAGCACAGTCCCTGGTCTTGACTTGGATCCGCTGGCACCCGACATCAACCTTATCGAAGTGCTGCTTCTACTTTCTGGTATATAGCTACAGTGACCTGTGAGCTGGCACTCGGAGCATCATGGATGCTGAACCTGATATTGAACTTTCTTGCAATATATTACCTGGCATTCAAGCTACAGCAGCATATCCATGCTCATTTTCCACAACTGATGTGAGTCGAATTATGGGAGAGGTGGACGATCAAGCTGTTTTCCTGGATGTACCTGCTCCAATTGATGTCCAACGCAATTATGAGAATCTTTCCAAACGTATGGTGACGATCCAACTACATATCAGCACACTAGCAAAATACTACAGGGAGAAAAGGATCCCCAGAGGGATGCGGTCAAGGTTAAAACCTACAATGTTACTAGATGACATGGACTTCAGACGGAGGTTTGAGTCGATTTCGGACAAGTATGCTTTCAAAATTATTTAACTGCATATTGACTGTCTTCAAAAACATCTTAAAGACATACGATTAAAATTATCAGAGGTTGATGACTCTCTGAAAGCTATACTAACAGCAGAAGATTTAGCTAAAGTAATGACAAAGCAAAAGAACTTCCTTGATAAATTCCGACAGGAACTGCAAGAGGAGAAAAAACATAAATGGTATCGCGATGCCCTTGATTATCAACGTGGCAGAGTATACCTATGGTCGGAGCAAAGTGACAAAAATAACAGCAGAAGGATGAATAAGAAGAAAGAGATCACTACGAGCAATACTACTGGTGACAACAGTGAGGCTTTTTTAGGAGCACGCCCACGTATACCTGCAAAACCCGGAGAGGAGGAAGGAAAAGACAAAGAGGGAGAAAAGGAGAAACGTTCAAGGAGCAACAGCAAATCCGGCACCCCGAAGATGACCACACGCAAAAAAATGTCTTGGTAAATATTTCATCTGTTAATTTATCTAATGAGCATGTGCATTTGTTACAGAAGGGTCAGAATTTTTGTCCAAGCCAAAAACCGGACTGGTTTGAGCTGGATCTTGACATTGTCAGATTTATTAGAAGTATTAATCTTAAAATCTGGTTTTCTCAAATGCCTGTAACTACATCTGGTGACACAAAATGCAATGTTACATTTGATTTAAAAAAGGTGGGATTAAAACTGGCTAGTGAGTTCGCTCCATCTATTACCCCTGCTGCACTTGAAGCTTTCCACAATCTGATTAGACAGGAGATGGCAACACTACAGAATGACCACAAATGCAATGATGTACTACATCCCAACATGACATCCACAGATATGCATACAATGCAGTCTCTGATCCATGACCACGATCTGGTTATCAAGCCCGCTGATAAAGGCAGCTCGATCGTGGTCATGGATTGAGAGAAATATCTGACTGAGGCATATCGTCAGCTGAATGACAGTGATGTTTACCGTCCACTCAATGGTGACCCAAAATTTATCATACAGAGAAAAATTGATAAAGTCTTACAGGAAGGGTTAGCTCAAAATATTATTGATGAGAAAGTGGCAGATTTTCTAGTGGTACAGCACCCAAAATGCCCTTACTGTATTTTCTTCCCAAAATACATAAGGATAGGATCAATCCCCCTGGTCGTCCGATTGTTTCAGGACGAGGGTCAATATTGAGCAATGTCTCTGTCTTTTTGGACAAAATTTTGAGACCCTTAGTATACCAATCCAAATTGTATCTTCGTGACACAACCCACTTTCTGAATAATATCAAGGAGTTGACAGTACCCCCTGGTTCCCTGCTAGTCACTTTAGATATTGTCAGCTTATATCCATCCATCCAGCAGGATATGGGTCTGGCAGCAGTGGCGGCATCATTACCATCTTTATCACTTACCCCAAAGGATTGTGATTTTCTGATGCAACTGTTGGAGCTTGTCTTATCTAATAATTACTTCATGTTTAATAATCAGATCTTTTTACAGCAAAGGGGTGTGGCGATGGGCGCTAATGTAGCGCCCACTTATGCTAATTTGGTGGTGACATTTTTGGAGGAACACTATATCTATGGGGCCCACCATTCCCGGCATGTTCTGGTTTGGTGGCGCTTCATAGACGATGTGTTCGTCATATGGACTGGGGGAAAAGAGAGGTTGAATGCCTTTATTGAATTTTTGAACACTATCGACAAGACAATTAAATTTACAGCAACATCTGCAGAACATGACATTCACTATCTAGATGTCAAAGTAACACTGACAACTAATAAATTGAGTACTAACATCTTTAGAAAACCCACAGACTGCAACAATACATTACACTAGTTGTCACCCTAAACAGATGCTTAATTCCTTAGCGTACAGCCAAATGCTGAGGGCACGTCGCATTATTGACAATGACACCCAACTAAACACAGCACTCAACAATATGTCAACAGAATTTGCAGTTAGAGGATATCCCAAATCCCTACTACATAAGTGTTGAGATAGGGTATCGGAGGTGACACGGGATACCCTATTACAAACAAACAGCAAAAAAGATAGAAAATTGAATCGTATACCTTTTGTCAGCACGTACACTCCATCCTCTGCCAAAATAGGTAGGAGTATACAGAGGTACTGGTATATTTTAAAGGACTCCTTTCCTAACATCCCTGAGTTACAACTTCCTCCCCTACTCTCTTACAGGAGAAACACCAATCTACGTGACAGATTGGTCAAGACTGATATCTCCGTGAAGAGCAGTGAAACACAAACATCCATGACTACACAAAAAAGAGGCTTCTATCCATGCCCTAACTGTATAACTTGCAAACATCTAGTCAAAGGGACACACTTCATCCACCCGACTACAAAAGTACATTACAAAATTAGACACTATCTGACCTGTCAGTCTGATTGGATAATCTATGTAATATGGTGTCCGTGTAACAAGATATATGTCGGGGAAACGACCTATGACCTACGCACTAGATTCGGACAACATCGTTATTCTGTACGTAAACAAAAATTGGACTTACCCCTATCCAAACATTGTACCGAACAGGGACATTCAGAAAATGACCTAAAGGTGATGGTAATAGACAGAATACCACCCCTTAAATATGGTGGTGACAGATTAAACGTACTTAAAAAACGTGAAATGCAATGGATATTTGATTTAGATGCGTTAAGTGATTTGGGACTCACAACACAATGTTCAGGTAAACAGATGTCCACTTCCCCTTAATGACTTACTGATGTGGAAATGATCATATGTGAAACACTGTATATATTGTATATATCTTGCACTTACCTTTTTTTCTCTTATTTACAGATCTCTATAATATGGCAGGATGAGGAAACCACCGAAATCACGGGAGATAATTACAATCTACATTTTGTTGCAATTCTGGCCCCTGGATTACGTGAGATGTCTCACCACAAGTCGGGATTCACACAGCGCGGCATTTGGGATCTTTGTTTTGGACCTGGAGAGGTCCTCCGGATATTGGCTAATTACGAGCGCCGCAGAACCACTCCGGCGGGGTGGAAGAAGTGGATGTCTCGTGTTGGTAACAGTGCACACTGCTGCCGCGGCCAGAGTCCGGTATCCTGCGCCTTCAAGCTGTTGTGATCTTCCCAGGTGAGCAAGCTTAGAGGGTCACGTTGCCTGGCTACGCTGAACAGGGTGCCACAGGTCACATGACCTGATACTTGGAACGTCATCTGATTCCCATTGCCGTACTCCCGATGTGCTTATGGTGAAATTCCTCATCCTCGATTAACAAGTATATGATTCTATGATTATCTAATATGTATTTGGCTATTTGCCTAAAAGGATTTTCAAGTTTACTGTAATCATGGACACTAGTATTTTAGACACTATGTAAACAACGGTCACGTGATGACCCCTGATCACCTGTTTTATGTAAATCACTGGGGAGGCTCTTCCGCCACCCTGGTGATCCCTAGTCACAGCTGTTTTAGATATTGTATTTGTATCCACCTATCACAGATCGATGCTTTGATATAAATTGCACACTTGGGTTTCACTTGACACGCTTGAAAATGGCGGCGAATAGCTGCTGAAACGTTGCGTCTGTATGCTGCACTTGCCTTTATGAATAAATTACACGTTTGACTTCACCGAGGAGTGCTGTGGATTTTCCATTACTATATAGCACGGTCCCTGGTCTTGACTTGGATCCGCTGGCACCCGACATCAACCTTATCGAAGTGCTGCTTCTACTTTCTGGTATCTATCTCTCTATCTATCTATCTATCTATCTATCTATCTATCTATCTATCTATCTATCTATCTGTCTCTCTGTCTGTCTGTCTGTGATGAGCAATTTTACATTACAAAGTGAATTTTTTTAATTAGCTTGGCAGTAGGATTATACGCCAACTGCTTTTGATCTCTGTATCTGTATTTATTTTTTATGCATAGGGTTCCTCCCATTTTCATAACCAGACAGGTTTAAATACCAAAACAGCAGCAGCCTAGTAGTATAAGGGTGGGAAGGGCAATTGTTTTTGCCCCCCCCCCCCCAACCTCTTAATACCAGCCTGCCACCGCCCAGTCTAGGAGCACCAATTTTGAGGCTCTGGGACTACTGGTAACGGCCCTTCCTAGTACCCCTGGTACGGTGGGTACTGGGGTAATGATGTGGTGGTTAGTGTTAGCGATTTTATAAAAGCAAACACTAGGCTCCGCATTAGTAATGGACAGCTTTCACTACTCAGCCTGTTATAAAATAAATAACACAATACAATCAAGAAAAGTATCTTATTAAAAAAAACAATAACACCCCCGCACACTTCATGAATTTATCATATATCATATCTTTTTATTCAAAGACAGTGAAAATTGCCATAGATGTCCGGATCATGAATGGCCGAATGAGAAAAAGAACAATTGTGTTGCGAGGATATATACATTTTTGTCCTATAAGACTGATGCTGTTGCCTTACTCTTTTCCATCATCTCCATATTACTCTCTCTTATAACTTTATGTATAATTGGAATATTCACTTTATTCCGGAACATTCCCATTGTCAGAGCCAATAACCGGAACCTCAGCTTCATTCTCCTGATCTCTCTCATGTTCAGCTTACTCTGTGTGTTTCTCTTCATCGGTCGCCCAGTGGATATAACCTGCATGCTGAGACAAATCTTCTATGGGGTCTTCTTCACAGTAGCCGTGTCTTCTGTCCTGGCCAAGACCATCATAGTCTGCATAGCATTCAAGGCCACCAGACCTGACAGTCCCTGGAGAAAGTGTGTGGGGGTTAAGCTTCCTTATACTGTAGTGTTGGTCTGTTCATCTATTCAGATCCTGAATGCAGTTATCTGGTTGTCACTGTCTCCTCCATATCAGGAGTATAACCTGGATTATCCTGGGAAGATCATCATTCAGTGTAATGAAGGGTCAGTCTTGGCCTTTTACCTCATGTTGGGTTATATGGGGTTTCTGGCAGCGGTGAGCTTTGTTCTAGCTTTCCTGGTGAGGACATTACCTGATATCTACAATGAAGCCAAGTACATCACCTTCAGCATGCTGGTGTTCTGCAGTGTCTGGATCTGTGCCATCCCGGCCTATCTGAGCAGTACAGGGAAACACATGGTCACTGTAGAGATATTCGCCATATTGGCCTCAGGGGGAGGAATATTGGGCTGCATGTTTTTACCGAAATGTTACAATATCCTGATGAAGCCTGAAGAGAATATTTCTGGACACTTGTTACAGAGACGTGTTATGTGAATAATTCTCTATACTAAATGTTATTCATGTTCTGGTTACTGTCTGGTTGATACATCTTGAACATTTATCTGGAAATATATAAAGTAGGGATGAGCAAAATTTTGAAAAGTTCGGTTCGGTTCGATCCCCCGAACTTTCCTAAAGTTCGGGTTCTGACGAACCGAACCAAAAACGAACCTTGCAACAACGGCTGAATAATTGCAGCTACAATAGGGGGAGTGTGATAGGGTATAGTTTTGTGTAGTTGCAGTTGCTATTACAATGAAAAAAGTGGAAAAAATCAAAGTGCAAAAATTGTGAAAAAAAAAAAAAAATAGCCGGCAAATCGGCAATAATGCCGACACCTCTAATGGTTAATATATTTAATTAATAGAACATATTTTCATTGTAATAAAGTCACTTTCGTTGTTCAGTAACTTAATTTAAATGATTCCATCATTGTGCAATTAAATATACTGTTAAAATATATATATATATATATATATATATATATATATATATATATATATATATATGTATATTTATATATATATATTTATTTTTTTACATTATATTTAATTGCACAAGTATGGATTCGTTTAAATTAAATTATTGAACAACAAAATTAATTTTATTACAACAAAAATGTGTTTTATTAATTAAATATTAATTATTACAGGAAGCTCTATTAAGCTGTTAATTCATATTCCCGGTAAAAAGAGATCACTGTAATAATTAATACTTTAATTAAAATATCAAATGTTTCTTCTAATTATGCTATCACAATAGCATTATTAGAAGAAACATTTTGAATTATATGTGCGCTCAGCTGATCAGCTGAGCGCACATATAATTAGCGGGTCCGCAGCACAGTGACTTCATTGTGCTGCGGACCAGCGAAAAGGACACATGGGGGTGAGTATAGAGCTCTCCCCACCCCCTCCCCTGCACTGCACCCCTCCCAGCAAGGAAGGGGGGGGGTCACTTAACCCCTTCCTTGCTGGGATGGGTGCAGTCTGACATCAGTCTGGCCCCCAAGGGGTTAAGGGGGATGCAATGCATCCTCCCTTAACCCTTTGGGGGCCAGACTGTAAGCAGCAATCTGTAAAGATGCTGCATACTGTAAGGTGCACAACACCGCTCACAATGATGGGTGTTGTGCTCCTGTTTGTGTGTTTTTTGTGTGTTTCTCCCTTTTTGTTTTTCAGATATCGGTATCCTGTGGATTACGTTGGATCCGATGGACTACGACGATGGCCATCGGTTGTTTAGATTTTTTTTTAAATAAATAATTTAAAAAAAAAAACGCGTAGGGTTCCCCCTATTTTCATAACCAGCCAGGTTAAAAACCAAGCGACAGCAGCCTGTTAACACCAGGGTGGGAAGAGCCATTGGTTTAGGCCCTCCGCAGCCTAAATCTTACCAGCCTGCTGCCGCCCCAGTCCAGGAGCGCCAATTTTGATGCTCCGGGACCACTGGCACCCGGCTCTTCCAGTACCCCTGGTGGCATTGGGTACTGGGGTAATAATGGGGGGTTAGTATTAGCCATTTTATACCGGCTAACACTAGGCCCCGACTTCCCCACACCTCTCATTGACCATTTTATTTAAAAAAATCCAAACAACCGCTGGTCATCGACGTAGTCCACCAAATCCAACATAATCCACAGGATACCGATATCTGAAAGACAAAAAGGGAGAAACACACAAAAAACACACAAACAGGAGCACAACACCCATCATTGTGAGCGGTGTTGTGCACCTTACAGTATGCAGCATCTTTACAGATCGCTGCTTACAGTCTGGCCCCCAAGGGGTTAAGGGAGGATGTATTGCATCCCCCTTAACCCCTTGGGGGCCAGACTGATGTCAGACTGCACCCATCCCAGCAAGGAAGGGGTTACGTGACCCCCCCTTCCTTGCTGGGAGGGGTGCAGTGCAGGGGAGGGGGTGGGGAGAGCTCTAAACTCACCCCCATGTGTCCTCTTCGCTGGTCCGCAGCACAATGAAGTCACTGTGCTGCGGACCCGCTAATTATATGTACGCTCAGCTGATTAGCTGAGCGCACATATGAATCAAATTGTTTCTTCTAATATTGCTATTGTAATAGCATAATTAGAAGAAACATTTTATGTTTTAATTAAAGTAGTATTTATTATTACAGTGAGCTCTTTTTATCGGGAATATGAATTAACGGCTTAATAGAGCTTCCTGTAATAATTAATATTTAATTAATGAACTTCCAGTTCCGGCTGGAACTGGATGGCAGCAGTGTGAGTGAGCTCCTCCACCCTCCGTTCATAATATCGCTCCCCGCTCTGACTCCTGACATTACCGGCCCTGCCGGACCACATCTCTGACTTCTCTAAGTGCCGAGGAGTCGGATTCATCACTTCATTAAGCGGGGAACCAGTTATACACCTCCCCATAAGCCCTCCTTCATTTACCTCACAGCTCTGTCACAGGGACAACTAAGATGGCGCCGACACGAGGTGCTGCTGCTGAGGCACACACAGAGGAAACACATACCTCACAAACCCCAGTGCCGGACCTCTGTGACACCATAATACCAGGACTAAATATGTCTTGCAAGGCACTGGCAATTCAAGTGTCCAAGATGATATTAAATGACATAAAATCCTCTCTTGAGGCCACTATAGTTTCCTCCCTAGCAACCATACAGGGAGATATAGCAACGCATACCTCACAGATTACTGAACTTCAGGAGAGAGTCAGCCTGTTAGAAGATGAAATACATTCTACAAAAATAAAACTACAACAGAATATGAATGTCACAGCTTCATTACAAACTAAGACTGATGATCTAGAGAACCGCTCTAGGCGCAACAATTTACGTATTATAGGTTTACCTGAATCCATTCCAGCCATGCAATTACATGCTATATGTTCTCTAGAAATTCCCCAAGCCTTGGGTATCCCAGGTCACATTACTGTGGAAAGAGCTCACCGTGTGGGACCCCCACCAGCCAAACAAAAGCAAGATGCAAATAAAAAGGAACAGAAACCCAGACAAGTGATTGTCAAGTATCTGAATTCTAATGATAAAAACAACATTTTACAAAGCTTTAAAAAATCTACAGTTGATGTTGCAATTTGTGGCCACAAAATCCTCATGTTTAATGACTACTCCGCAGCAGTGGTTCAAAAACGTAAAGCTTTTGCACACATTTGCTCGACATTGGTAAAAAATCAAATACGATTTGCTCTTCTTTATCCTGCCATACTGAAAGTTTTCAAATCGGATGGTTCAGCCTCTCTTTACAGTTCTCCTGAGGAAGCCATTTCTTCCCTTAAAGATGTAAAGGGCCTCACTCCACCTATTCAAGACAAGCACAAGAGACTACGTTTGGATGGTCCTACTGACACGGTAGAAAAAATGGAATGATTATAAACTCCATCTCTATTCTGCTGGACGCTATGCTGCTCATTAAAACTGAGTATTTTTTCTCTATTTAGCCCTATACATGTTGACTAAATACTATATTAGGGACACCTTGTTACTACATTATTATTTTCTTTAGTCTAGGTAGTAATGCATTTGGTGGTGTGTGTGTCTATGTGTAAGTATGTATTTATGTATGTATATATGTATATGTGTGTGTGTGCATGTATATGTATGTATATGTATAATTCCACCTTGTATGGTTTTAGGTTTAAGTACAACTTCTTTAAGTACTAATCATTATATACTGGCTCTCCCTTTTATTCTATTTTATTTATTTGCTTCCCTGTGACAACTCACACATTTCTCAGGAGGGTAGGGATGTGTATGTCTTTAATTTTAATATATACTCATTTAGTGGAGCGGAGGTTGATGTGACCTCTCCACCAGTTATTTCTTTCTCTTTATTTCTTCTCCATAATGCGGAGTTTGCGAATGCTCCGAACATTGGACAATACGAAAAAAAGTGAAGTCCACATCTCACTTTATTCGCTTAGTTTATATTGTTAACTGTTTTATTCTTAGGTATATCACCTTTAGTTTGTCTGAAAATGCTACATGCTATCCTCTTTTTCTGCCTGAAAGGGTTACCCACTATGTTATTGTGCTTCCAGGGTCTCTTCTTAACACCTCCTCTTCTATTAATACTGTATGAAATTAATCACTTGGAATGTTAAGGGACTACGTTCCCCATCTAAGAGGACTTCTATACTGAAACACCTTAAGAAACTTAGGGCCGATATAGTATTATTGCAAGAAACACATTTAACTGAATCGGATTATTTTAGACTCAAACGTTTTTGGGTGGGTGCTGTTTATGGTTCACCAGCTATTAACCGTAAAGGCGGGGTAGTTATTCTTACAGATAAAAATTTAACCTGTACGGTATTATCTCAATATCAAGATGATGAAGGCAGGATATGTCATCTTCTTATTGACACTCCAGCGGGCAAATATAGCATATATAACGTTTATGGTCCCAACACTCAGAGACCTGATTTTTTTAAATAATTGGAAAACCTCATTCTGCAAGATGACAATAATCTTAAAATAGTTAGTGGAAACCTAAATACTGTTCTTAATACAACTGAAGATAGAAAAAGAACTAAGACCCCTACTGTATATACTTCATCAGATAATATTTTATCCAACTTCCTTAATTCTACCTCCCTATCTGATTCTTGGCGTCATCTACACCCAGATGGTAGAAAATACTCTTTTTACTCTCACTCCCAAACGGCCTGGTCAAGAATAGACTACTGTTTAGTGTCACCGGACTCTCTTGGCAGAGTAGAAGACTCTGAAATTCATGATATAGTAATTTCGGATCACTCCCCTGTTAGTTTACAATTAAGAGACATTTTTCAGAAGGGATCCGATATTATTTGGAGATTTCCTTCTCTTTTAGCTAATGATGAATCATTTATCAAACTATTAAAAAAATGGTGGTCAGACTTTTATTCTAACAATGCTCAACATACACAATCTCCAATACTTTTCTGGGAGACTGCAAAAGCAGTTCTAAGGGGCCAAATAATTTCTTATGTGGTTGCCCAGAAACGTGAAGCACGTAAAAACTATCTTCAACTTTCCCAAGATCTGCGCTCTACATAAACTCTTTTCCTGTCTTCCCCTACAGATGACAATAAATCTAAATGGACAGCAGCTAGACAAGCTTTCGAAATTGCACAGGAAAAGCTCAATGCTATATATAGAGATCAATACATATCCCGTTTATTCCGCTATGGTAATAAATCAGGGAAAATGTTAGCTAACCTTGCTAAAGGACGTAGACCTACTACACATATCCCTGCTCTCAAAGATACAGCGGGTAATATTCAAAAAGATCCTAAAGTCATATCACAACTTTTACAACAATTTTACCGCTCACTATATTCCAAAGATAGGCTTGATCTGGCTGCTGGTAAGAACTTTCTAGAGTCATTAACTCTACCTTCTCTTGATACCCCTTCTCTTGATTCTCTCAATGCCCCAGTCACATTGGAGGAAATTACTGCCACTATCTCTACACTTAAAAATAACAAAGCTCCAGGCCCTGACGGCTATAGTGCGGAATTTTATAAATCTATGTCTTCTGTCATCTCCCCCACTCTTCTTTCTACTTTCCAAACTATTCTGACTGACCATTACATGCTCCCCTCGGGAGATACTGCATATATCAAAATACTACACAAACAGGGGAAGGATCCGACATCTAATTCGTACAGGCCAATCTCTTTAATAAATGTAGACCTAAAATTGTTGGCAAAGATTATGACCAATAGATTGGCAGACATCCTACCATCACTAATAGGCAGCCATCAAGTTGGCTTTATAAAAGGACGTTCTGGTGTCACTAATATAAGAACGGTACTAGCGGCCCAGTCTGGTGTCCAATCTGGGGGTCGTTCCAGCCACTCTCCAGGTCTGTTGGCAATTGACGCCGAAAAGGCTTTTGATAATATCAGCTGGGAGTGGCTGGACATGACCTTAACAAAATTTGGTATCACAGGTCAATTCAAAGATTTTATTTCCACAATTTACACATCTCCGAAAGCTAGAATTCATACCCCAGGTTTCCTTTCAGATAGCTTTCCCTTACAAAAAGGTACCAGACAGGGTTGCCCCCTATCCCCTCTATTGTTCAATTTGGCGATGGAGCCTCTTATTATTATTATTTATTATTATTATTTATTTATAAAGCGCCCTTAGTTCCAGAGCGCTATACAATAGATAGGCAACAGGCAGGAACAATACAAGATCAGAAAACATTACATGAAGGCAAAAGACAGACTGGAACATGGGGGAAGAGGACCCTGCCCGCGAGGGCTCACAATCTATGGGGTATAGGGAGAGAAACAGGAGGTAAAGTGCAGCCATTCAAGTGTGATGCAGAGTTATTGTAGGTTGTAGCCTTGTTTGAAGAGATGGGTTTTCAGGTTACTTTTGAAGGACTTGATGGTGGATGAGAGACGGATGTGTCGGGGTAGCGAGTTCCAGAGTATGGGGGAGGCTCGGGCAAAGTCTTGGAGGCGGTTGTGCGAGGTACGAACAAGGGGGGAGCGGAGACGGAGGTCACTGGAGGATCGAAGGTTGCGTGAGGGACGGTAGCGGAATATCAGGTCAGAGATGTACAGAGGGGACAGGTTGTGGATTGCCTTGTATGTCATGGTCAACAATTTAAAGTCAATACGTTGGGCAATGGGGAGCCAGTGAAGGGATTGGCAGAGGGGAGAGGCTGAGGCAAAGCGAGGGGAAAGGTGGATTAGTCGGGCAGCAGAGTTAAGGATAGACTGGAGGGGATCAAGGGAGTTAGCTGGAAGGCCAGAGAGGAGGATGTTACAGTAGTCCAAGCGGAAGATAATGAGAGCATGGGCCAGCAGTTTGGTGGAGTCAGGGGTGAGGAAAGAGCGGATTCTGGAAATGTTTTTGAGGTGAAGGAGGCAGGAGGTGGTCAGGGCCTGAATATGTTGTTTAAAGGACAGGGCAGAGTCAAAGGTGACGCCAAGGCAGCGGACTTGGGGGACAGGGGACAGAGTACAGCCATTGATAGTGATTGACAGATTAGAAGGCGGGGTGGAGCGAGATGGAGGAAAGATGATAAGTTCTGTTTTGTCCATGTTGAGTTTTAGAAAGCGGGAGGAGAAGAAGGAGGATATGGCCGATAGACACTCTGGAATCCTGGATAGCAAAGAGGTGACATCCGGACCAGAGAGGTAGATCTGAGTGTCATCGGCATAAAGATGGTACCTGAAGCCATGGGATTCTATGATATGTCCCAGGCCAGAGGTGTAGATGGAGAAGAGAAGAGGCCCGAGTACAGAGCCTTGGGGAACACCAACAGTAAGGGGATGAGGAGAGGAGGTGGTGTGGGAGTGGGAGACACTAAAAGTGCGGTTGGAGAGGTAAGAGGAGATCCAGGAGAGAGCTAGGCTAGTGACACCAAGGGATGAGAGGATTTGTAAGAGGAGAAAATGGTCAACTGTGTCGAAGGCAGAAGATAGGTCAAGGAGAAGGAGCACAGAGTAGTGGCGCAAGGTTTTGGCAGTCAGCAGGTCATTAGCCTCTTTGGTGAGGGCAGTTTCTGTGGAGTGGTGGGAGCGGAAACCGGATTGCAGGGAGTCAAAAAACGAGTTGGATGAAAAATGTGAGGAAAGTTCATGGTAGACATGTTGTTCCAGGAGTTTTGAGGCAAAGGGGAGAAGCGAGATGGGGCGGTAGCTGGATAAGGAGGTAGGGTCAAGGGATGGCTTTTTGAGGATGGGTGTGATGGTTGCATGTTTATATGGAGATGGGAAGATGCCAGAAGTTAGTGATAGATTGAAGAGATGGGTAAGTGCTGGGACAAGTGCTGAGGAGAGGTTGGGGATAAGGTGGGATGGAATAGGGTCAAGTGCGCAAGTGGTAAGGTGCGATGTGGAGAGTAGTTTGGAGAGATGTTCTTCTGTGATGGTGGAGAGGTGAGTTAGTGGGGACGGGCAGTAGACAGGCATTAGGGGGGGCTGAGGGGACTGTGAGTTGAAGCTTCCTCTGATGTCATCGATTTTCTGCTTGAAGAATGTGGCGAAGCCCTCAGCAGAGATGAGAGATGTGGGGGGTGGCAGTGGGGGGCGGAGAAGAGAGTTGAAGGTGTTAAACAGTTGCCTAGGGTTATGAGATAAGGAAGATATTAGGGAAGAAAAGTAGTCCTGTTTAGCAGAGGTGAGGGCAGAGTTGAACTCAAGGAGTGCTCTCCTGTATGTTTGGAAGTGTTCCTCAGAGTCAGTCTTCTTCCAGCGCCGTTCAGCAGCTCTGGACACTCGCCTTAGTTGTTTGGTTAGGTCGGTGTGCCAGGGCTGTCTGTTCGTGCTTCGTGTTTTCTTTTTCGTGAGAGGGGCAACAGAGTCGAGGGCTGAGGTTATTGTGGAATTGTAGAAAGTTGCGGCTGTGTCAGTGTCGTTCAGAGAGTGTATGGTGGAGAGAGGCAGAAGGGAGTCAGAGAGTGTTTGAGTGTTGAGGTTTCTGAGGTTCCTGCGAGGGTGGGCAAGTTTCTGGACTGGGGGGGCAGATGAAGAGAGGAGAAACGAGAAAGTTAGGAGGTTGTGGTCAGAGAAGTGGAGGGATGTGCTGGTGAGATCAAATATGGGGCAGAGGCGGGAGAAGATGAGGTCCAGTGTGTGGCCCTTTTTGTGAGTTGCCATGGAGGACCACTGTGTAAGGCCAAAGGAGGAGGCTAGTGATAGGAGTTTAGAGGCGGGTGATTTGGTTGTGTCGATGGGGATGTTGAAGTCGCCCATGATGATGGTGGGAATATCTGTTGAAAGGAAATGCAACAGCCAAGTGTTGAACTGGTCAAGGAAGGTGGTTGCGGAGCCTGGTGGTCGGTAGATGACGGCCACTTGGAGGTTAGAGGGGGAATAGATACGGATAGAGTGTACTTCAAAGGAGGTGAGGGTGAGAGCAGGGAGAGGAGGGCTTGGTGTAAAGGAGCAGTTGTCCATTAGCAGCAGGCCAACCCCGCCACCCGGCTTATTGCCAGGGCGAGGGGTGTGAGTAAACTGGAGCCCACCGTAGGAAAGTGCCTCTTGCTAGATATCTTATTTCTTCTGACTTTTTCTCAGGCATACGGGTTGGTTCCCAAGTCATCAAAGTTACATGCTTTGCTGATGATACTTTAATATATTTAGATAACCCAGATCTACATGTTCCGGCAGTATTAGATGCCTTAAAATTTTTTGGTTCCTTCTCTGGGTATAGAATCAATATACATAAAAGTCAACTTCTTTACCTAACTCCACATAAGAGGTCTACATCGGGTCCTGCGGGGGTCTCCATCGCTAAATCCTATATTACTTATCTTGGAATCCAGATTGGCAGAACTCCCTCCTCACTATATTCCCTGAACTATCGCCCTATAATTAAGAGAATAAAACAAGATCTCCAGAGATGGGAATCTCTACCATTGTCAATTCTAGGCCGTACCCACTTAATCAAAATGATGTGTTTTGGAAAACTGTTATATCCAATGCAAACAATACCCCTTTTACTCAAACATTCTGACGTTTCCCTACTCCAATCATATTTCACTAAATTTATTTGGCAATCAAAGAGACCTCGTATTGCCTATTCCACTCTCTGTCTCCCTACTTCTAAAGGTGGCGCTCAATGCCCAGATATAAGACTATATAATTTAGCCGCTCTCTTTCGCCATGCTAAAGATTGGATTATGGACACATCATATTTCTCCAATATTTTAATTGAGAAAGCTTTAGCAGCACCTTGGCCTTTACCCACCCTGCTACATGCTAAATTACCAGAACTCCCCCCAGAAATTAAGAGAAGTGTTATCTTTAAAGACACCATTGCCACATGGAAGGCGATACGAAAATTATATGGTTTACCCTTTTGCCTATCGAAAAGATTTCCTCTGTGGCATTCACCACTTTACCCACCTGACTCAGACAAATTGGACTACTCAGAGTGGCAGAGTGCACATGTTTCTTCTGTTGGGGATCTGCTGGATACTAATTCCAACACTTTCTTATCATGGGATATCGTCAGAACACGATTTAAATTGTCCTCATTTCATTTACCTCAATACGATTCTATAATTGAATTTCTTACTTCCAGAGTACGGGACATAGCAGAAACAGAAAGTGATATAGAATTTGATAATCTATTCCCAACACCACCGGTTCATCATTCTTTATCACATACATATGGAGAACTTAGATCACGCTCTCAAAATAATTTATCTAGACAATTTTTTTTCAAAAAATGGTCCTCCGTAATTTTTTCAGAGGATCTGACCCAATAAATATTGAGAGGATCTCAACTAGTGCATTCTGCCACTCCCAATGTGGTTCTACGTGAAATACATTTCCGCTTTATACACAAGGCTATATATGCCTTTAATATTCCTTTTTCCAACTCCCACACTTCTCACATAAACAGTTGCCCGAAATGTTCACTTCCTAAAGCAGACTTGTTTCATTGTGCCTGGGCCTGCACGCGAGTGCAGGAATTTTGGGACTCTGTGCGGCTCTATCTTTTGTCCATTTGGGGCCATGCCATACCACTTCTCCCTCTTAGTTATCTTTTTCATTTTATTGATATAGACTCTACTACTCCCTCTCCTAAATTACTTACTTCTAAAGGAATTCATTTAACTCTATTAGTCTCCTGAAATGTTTATTAAGACACTGGATACTGGATACTCTACCAGACATTTCTGAGGTAATCTCCGCTCTGAAGGAGATCTTTCATTGGGAACTTTTGGATGTATTGCGCACCAAAGAAAAATCAACAAAAACATTTATGTCCAAATGGACACAATTTCTAATTCATGATTTTACTATAGAAGAGAGAGACTCTGTCATTAATCAATTTAAGGACACTGATTGGTATTGCATGGCCGCCCAAAAGGGAACTCTGGGAGCACTCCAAATATCTTAAGCTTTTCCCTTTCTCTGTTAAAGACAATTCTCTCCATTCTATTGGTAGCATATTTGAATATCTGACATCTATACCATGTTTTAAGGTGATATTATAGGTTACTGTTTTTCTACCTATGTTTTTGGTAAGACTATGTTGTATTGTATATGATAGTATGTCTTTTAAGGTTATTACAAAGGCTCATTGTATCTGTATGATATTGTAAACATACAATCCTTTGTTGCCTGTGAGCGAATTTCTTTTTGAATATGTAATGAATTTTCAATATGTATGTTCAAATATTACATAAGCCACTAATAAAATATTGTTTAAAAAAAAATATTTAATTAATAAAACACATTTTATATTTCACATTTCCATAACCTGCTGTGGTTACGGATAAACTGAAGTGCTAATAGGTAATCTGAGGTGGGTACCTGTAATCTGGCGTGGTTACGGGCAATCTGGAGGGGGTCACTGGCAATTTGGGGTGGTTAGAGGCAAGGTGCGGTGGTCAAAGGCAAGGTGTGGTGGTCAGTGGCAACGTGCGGTGGTCAGAGGCAAGGTGCGGTGGTCAGAGGCGACGTGCGGTGGTCAGAGGCAAGGTGCAATGGTCAGAGGCAAGGTTCGGTGGTCAGAGGCGACGTGCAGTGGTCAGAGGCAAGGTGCGGTGGTCAGAGGCGACGTGCGGTGGACAGACGCAACCTGCGGTGGTTGCGTGCAATCTGGGGGGTTACATGTAATCTGGCATGATTACGGGCAACCTGGGGTGGTTATGCGCAACCTGCGGTGGTTACGGGCAACCTGAAGGGATTACAGACAATCTAGAATTGTTACGGATAGACTGAAGGGCTTATATCTAATCTGGGGTGGGTACATGTAATTTGGGGTGGTTACATGCAATCTGGGGTGATTACGGACAATCTGGAGGGGGTCACTGGCAACGTGCGGTGGTTACGGGCAACGTGCGGTGGTTACGGGCAATGTGCGATGGTTACGGGCAACGTGCGGTGGTTACGGGCAACGTGCGGTGGTAACGGGCAACGTGCGGTGGTTACGTGTAATCTGGGAGGTTACGTGCAATCTGACGTGATTACGGACAACCTGGGGTGGTTACGGGCAACCTGCGGTGGTTACGGGTAATCTGGGGGGGTTAGGGGTAATTTGGGAGTAAACTGCAATTATTACTATAATAAAAAGTGTGTGTTTTGATTTTTTGTATGTTTGTCACTTTTTGTACTTTATACATTAATTTTCACTGTATTACTATGATTACTGTGATATTTTCTATCACAGTAATCATAGTTCAGTGACAGAGACCAAATTGGTCTCTGTCACTTTAAATTTTCAGAGCTGGCTGGTTGTGGAGCGCATGCGCGCTTCATAACCAGCCAGGACGTCGAGGAGGAAGGAGCTCCGTGGATCCGGTGAGTATATGGGGTAGGGGGAGGGAGGGGGGTGACTGGGGGACAGGGGGTGACTGGGGGGGTGGGGGCGACTTGGGGGGTGGGGGCACATCACTTTTTATCCCCTGTCACCAATCATTCATGGTGACAGGGGATTAAAAGTGCCGGCGGCACATAGCACAAGCTATCAGCGGTATATAGTATATACCGCTGATCGCTTGTACCGGGACCCCACAGGGGGGTCCCCGATGACTGCCCCATGCTCTCTGCTACCTCCGGTGGCGAAGAGCATGAGGGTTTCATTCATTTTTACTTTAAATCACTGTGAACAGACATTAGTCTGTTCACAGTGATGGCGGTGGCCATCTTGGATCTGATGGCCGCTGCGGGGAGGGGGGGTTAGTGATCGGGGCACTAGGGGGGCTGATCTGGGGTCTGATTTTACTTATTTCATCTCCCCCCCCACCGTGGATTCACGGTGGGGGGAGATGAAATACAGCGGCGGAACCGGCCCATTAGTGACCGCCGTTTCGGCGGTCACTAAGGGGTTTACTGGGGGTCAGCTGCAGGATCGCAGCGGATTCTCATTACCTCCGGGGCTGCAGTCAGATGAGTGCGGGATCGCTATCTCTGTAGCGATCCCGCTCTCATCATAAAACCCCCTCAAGTCAGGAACGTATATGTACATTCCTACTGCACGGGGCATGTGCAATAGGAACGTATATATACAGATTGCTGACGTGAAGGGGTTAAAGATGTCTTTGGTTTTATTTGTTATTGTTATTTTAACCAGATTCCTTACAAACTTTCTCAAAGTTCGGTTCGGTGACGAACCGAACTTTTTGCAAAGTTCGTAATAAATCTGGTTCATTACGGTTTGGTTCGCTCATCCCTAATATAAAGCTCTATAAAGATCTATTATTCTGAAAATGGTGCCTGGTCCATCATTTCTTTTTGCTAGTGTAGATAGTCTAGTGCTGGTATCTATGACTATAAGTATAGGAATATATTATATATATCCACCTCATCCATTATTACTAGGACCCCCAGGAACACTATAAATTATTAGCGCTGCAAACACAAAGACAAGGCCCATAAACCTCAGGAGTCAAAGAAAGATATTTACTAACCCCTTAGGGACCAAGCATATTTGGACCTTAATGACCAGGCTCATTTTTCAAAATCTGACCTGTCTCACTTTATGTGCTTATAGCTCAGTGATGCTTTAACATATGCTAGCGATTTGGTCACTATCTTTTGTGTTTTTTTGTGAAAAACATAAAAATATCATGAAAAATTTGAAAAATTTGCACTTTACAAACTTTGAAATTCTCTGCTTCTAAGAAAAGAAAGTTGTATCACATAAATTAGTTACTAGGTCACATTACCAATATGTCCTCTTTATTCTGGCATAATTTTGTAAACATATTTTACTTTTCTTCGGTGTTATGGGGCTTAGAAATGTATCAGCAAATTACCAATTTTTCATGAAATTTCCAAAACTAATTTTTTTAGGGAACAGTTCTTTTTTTAAGTGTGTTTAGGAGGCTTGTAAACTTGAAACCCCATAAATGACCATTTTGGAAACTAGACACCTTAAAGAATCAATCTAGGGGTATAATAAGCATTTTAACCCTACAGGGGCTGGAGGAAAGTATTCACAATTAGTTAGGCCGCAAAAAAATGGAAAATAGAAATTTTCAAATAATATGTTCGTTCAGATTAAAATATCTAATTTTCACAAGCAACAGGAGAGAAAAAGCACCACAAAATTTGTAACGCAGGTTCTCTTGAGTACAATGGTACCCCATATGGGGGCGTAAACCACTGTATGGGCACACAACCGGGCTCAGAAGGAAGGGAGCGCCAATTAGCATTTTCAGTGCAGATTTTGCTGTACAAGTTTTTAGGCGCCAGGTGCGTTTGCAGTGCCCCTGTAGTGTCAGGGAAGTAAAACCCCCCAAAAAGTCAGCCCATTTTGGAAAGATAACCCCTCAAAGAATACATCTTGGGGTGTGGTGAGCATTTTGACACCACAGGTATTAGAGGAAAGTATTTAAAATTAGACAGTAAAAATGAAAAACTTGAATTTTTCCAAAAATATGTATGTTTAGTTTGAAATTTCTCAATTTCACAAGGAACAGGAGAGAAAAGGCACCACAAAATCTGTAACGCAGGTTCTTCCGAGTAGAAAGGTACCTCATATGTGGGCATAAACCACTGTATGAACACACAGCGGGGCTCAGAAGGAAGGGAGCGCCAATTAGCATTTTCAGTGCAGATTTTGCTGTAAAAGTTTCTGAGCACCAGGTGCGGTTGCAGAGCCCCTGTAGTGTCAGCATAGTGAAACCCCCCATTAGTCACCCCATTTTGGAAAGTGCACCCCTCAAAGAATACATCTTGGTGTGTGGTGAGCATTTTGACCCCACAGGTATTAGAGGGAAGTATTCAAAATTAGACAGTAAAAATGAAAAACTCGAATTTTTCCAATAAAATGTTCCTTTAGTTTGAAATTTCTCAACTTGACAAGGAAAGGGAAAAAAAAACACCCCAAAATCTGTAACGCAGGTTCTCCTTAGTACAATGGTATCTCATATGTGAACATAAACCACTGTATGGGCACACAGGAGGGCTCAGAAGGGAAGGAGCGACAATTAGCATTTTCAGTGCAGATTTTGCTGAACAAGTTTCCAAGCGCTAGGTGCGTTTGCAATGCCCCTGTAGTGTCCGCAGAAGAGAAATACCCCAAAAGTCACCCCATTTTGGAAAGAGCACCCCTCAAAGAAGTCATCTTGGGGTGCAGTGAGCATTTTGACCCCACAGGTATTAGAGGGAAGTATTCAAAATTAGACAGTAAAAATGAAAAACTAGAAATTTTCCAATAAAATGTTCCTTTAGTTTGAAATTTCTCAACTTCACAAGAAAAGGGAGAGAAAGCGCACTCCAAAATCTGTAACGCAGGTTCTCCTGAGTACAACGGTACCCCATATGTGAGCATAAACCACTGTATGGGCACACAGCGGGGCTCAGAACGGAAGGAGCGCCAATTAGCATTTTCAGTACAGATTTTTCTGAAGAAGTTTCCGAGCATCGGGTGCGTTTGCAGAGCCCCTGTAGTGTCCGCAGAAGAGTAACCCCCCAAAAGTCACCCCATTTTGGAAAGGGCACCCCTCAAAGAAGTCATCTTGGGGTGCAGTGAGCATTTTGACCCCACAGGTATTAGAGGAAAGGATTCAAAATTAGAAAGTAAAAGTGAAAAAAAAAAGAATTTTTTCAATAATATGTTTGTTTAGTTTGAAATTTCTCAATTTCACGAGAGACAGGAGAGAAAATGCACTGCAAAATTTGTAAAGCATGTTCTTCTGGGTACAACGGTACCCCATATGTGGGCATAAACCACTGTATGGGCACGCAGCGGGGCTCAGAACGGAAGGAGCGTCATTTTGCTGGTGCAAAACCGCAGCTTGTATCGGTTATTAGAATACCGCAGGTGCTAATTTTTTTTTAAAAAAATGAGATTACAGGTAATCTGGGGTAGTGACGGGCAACCTGGGAGTGTTTACTTGCTATCTGGGGTGTTTATGGGCAATCTGAGGTGTTACTAGCAGTCTGTGGCAATCTGGGGGTGTTTACTGGCTATCTGGGTTGGTTACGGGCAATCTGGGGATGTTTACTGGCTATCTGGGGGTGTTTACCAGCTATCTGGGGTAGTAACGGACAATCTGTGGGTGTTTACTGGCTATATAGGGTGGTAACGGACAATCTGGGGGTGTTTACCGGCTATCTGGGGTGGTGATGGGCAATCTGGGGGAGGAGTGACAGGCATTCTGGGGTGGGTACGGGCAATCTGGGGTGGTTACGGGCAATCTGGGGTGGTTACGGGCAATCTGTGGTAATCTGTAGTGGTTATGGGTAGCCTGTGGCAATCTGGGGTGGTTACAGGCAATCTGGGGGTGTTTACTGGCTATCTGGGGTGGTTACGGGTAATCTGAGCAGTTACAGGTAAACTGGAGTGGTTATGAATAATCTGGGGTGGTTACAGGTAATCTGGAAGGTTACAGGTAATCTGGGGTGGTTACAGGTAATGTGGGGTGGTTACAGGTAATCTGGGGTGGTTACAGGTGATGCGGAGTGGTTATAGGTAATGCATAGTAACATAGTAAATAAGGTTGAAAGAAGACAAGAGTCCATCAGGTTCAACCTAGGAGAATACTACTGTGTTGATCCAGGAAGGCGAAAAACCCCTATGGGGCAGAAGACAACCGCCCCACCACAGGGAGAAACTCCCCCCCCCCCCCCCCCCCCCCCCGACTGCAATGGCAACCAGAACAATCCCCGGATCAACGTATCACCAGAATTATAATGCCCATAACTTGTAATATTATATTGTTCAAGAAAAGTATCAAGGCCTCCCTTGAACTTATTTAATGAATCGGCCATGACAACCTCATGTGGCAGAGAGTTCCACAGTCTTACCGCTCGTACAGTAAAGAACCCGCGTCGATGTTGATGATGAAATCTTCTTTCCTCTAGACGAAGAGGATGCCCCCTTGTCATTGTTACAGACCTAGGAGTAAAAAGACCACTACAAAGATCTCTGTACTGTCCATTCATATATTTGTATAAGACGTCTTTTTTGTAGCGTAAATAACCCCAAGCTTGATCACCTGTCTTGGTACTGTAACCCACCCATTCCCTTAATGACCTTTGTTGCCCTCCTCTGCACCAGTGTTTTATTATTTAGCACATAACTGTACTTATTATTTCTATGGCCCAAATGCATAACCTTACATTTATCTACATTAAATTTAATTTGCCATTTCTCCGCCCAAGCCTCTAGCTTCTCCAAATCCCTCTGTAATATGATATTATCCTCCTCTGTACTGATTACTTTACCCAGTTTAGTATCATCTGCAAAAATGGAGATTCTACTCTGTAGCCCCTCTACAAGATCATTAATAAAAATATTAAAAAGAAGTGGACCCAACACTGACCCCTGTGGTACCCCACTAGTAACTAAAACCCAATCTGAATATTTTCCATCAATGACCACCCTCTGTTTTCTATCACACAACCAGTTACTTACCCATTTGCATACGTTTTCCCCAAGTCCCAGCATCCTCATTTTGTAGACCAACCTTTCATGCGGCACAGTATCAAATGCCTTTGAAAAGTCCAGATACACAACATCCACAGCCTCCCCCAGGTCCAGTCTATAACTTACCTCTTCATAGAAGCCGGTCAGATTAGTCTGACAGGATCGATCCCTCATAAATCCATGCTGGTGCTGCGTCATAAGATTATTTTCATTAAGATACTCCAGTATAGCATCTCTTACAATCCCCTCAAATACTTTACCTACTATAGATGTTAGACTTACGGGCCTGTAGTTTCCAGGATCACTCCTTGACCCCTTCTTGAATATTGGTACCACATTGGCTATGCGCCAGTCCTGTGGAACAATCCCTGTCGTAATAGAATCTTTAAATAATAGGAATAACGGTCTGTCCAACACAGTATTTAATTCTTGCAAAACTCTAGGATGGATACCTTCTGGGCCCGGTGACTTATGGATTTTAATGTTTTTAAGGCGTTTCCCCACTTCTTGTTGTGTTAGGCAGGTGAGATTTATGGGAGGATTTATATTATCCCTAGTCATGTCGTCTGTTATGGGATTCTCCTCTGTGAATACAGTAGAGAAGAATGTATTTAGTAGATTGGCCTTTTCCTCATCCCCCTCCACCATTACACCCAGATTATTTTTGAGGGGACCAACATTTTCGGTTTTAAGTCTTTTGTTATTTATATAGGTGAAGAACATTTTGGGATTTGTTTTACTTTCTGTGGCTATCCTTCTTTCTGTTGTTATTTTTGCTTCTTTTATTAGCTTTTTACACATTCTATTCTTCTGTCTATAGTTGCTCAATGCTTCCCCACTACCTTCTTGTTTTAGTAGTCTGAATGCTTGTTTCTTATTATTTATTGCACCCCTTACAGCTGTAGTTAACCACATTGGATTTCTCTTATTTCTACTACGTTTATTCCCATATGGTATGTGTCGTTCACACGATTTACCCAGGATGCTCTTAAATATGTCCCATCTCTCTTGTGTACTTTTATTTCTGAAGGCATTGTCCCAGTCTATGTTCCCAAGGTCCTCTCTTAGTTTTTGGAAATTAGCCTTCCTGAAATTTAATGTTTTTGTAGCCCCTCTACTAATAATTTTATTGAAGGATAATTGAAAACTTACTATGTTATGGTCACTATTACCTAGGTGACCCCCCACCTCTATTTTTTTATATTCTGTCGGGCCTATTGGTTAAGATCAGGTCCAGAAGGGCTCCCCCTCTTGTTGGTTCCTCTACTAGTTGGGAAAGGTAATTATCTTTTACTATTTCCAAAAACACGCTTCCCTTCCTGGAGCTGCAGGTTTCTGCTTTCCAGTTGATATTTGGGTAGTTAAAGTCCCCCATAATAATGACTTCCCCCTGCTTCGCTGCCACATCTATTTGTCTTATAAGAAGATTTTCTGATTCTTCCACTATACTTGGAGGTTTATAACTCACTCCTATAAGAATTTTATTATTCTTCGTCCCTCCCCTTATTTCTACCCAAAGAGACTCCACATTATCATCACATATATCCTCCCGCAGAATGGGCTTAAGGCAGGATTTAACATATAGACAGACCCCTCCCCCTTTCTTATTTTTACGGTCATTTCTGAATAGACTATAACCCTGGATATTAACGGCCCAGTCATAGGTCTCGTCCAGCCATGTCTCGCTTTTCCCCACTATATTATATTTCTCTTCAACCATTATGAGTTCTAATTCCTCAGCTTTATTAGTGAGGCTTCGAGCATTAGTATACATACATTTAATATATTTGTCCATATTCCCTTTCCTTTTATCACTAGTGACTATTCTAACCCCTCCCGCCGCTCCACCCACAGTTCCATAATCTGGACCCAGCTCTCCATCTACTCTGTCTTTACTTACTATATTGTAGTTGCCCCCCCCCCCCCGGTCCCTAGTTTAAACACTCCTCCAACCTCTTAGCCATCTTCTCCCCCAGCACGGCTGCACCCTCCCCATTGAGATGCAGCCCGTCCCTACCGTAGAGCCTGTAACCGACCGAGAAGTCGGCCCAGTTCTCCATGAACCCAAACCCCTCTACCCTACACCAGCTCTTGAGCCACTTATTTACCTCCCTAATCTCCCGCTGTCTCTCAGGTGTGGCTCGTGGTACAGGTAATATTTCGGAAAATATCACCTTTGAGGTCCTAGTTTTAAGCTTCCTGCCTAAGTCCCTGAAATCGTTTTTAAGGACCCGCCACCTACCTCTAACTTTATCATTGGTGCCAATGTGCACCATGACTGCTGGGTCATCGCCAGCCCCTCCCAGTAATCTGTCAGCCCGATCCGCGATGTGACAAACTCGAGCGCCAGGAAGGCAACACACTGTTCGACGATCCCGGTCTTTGTGACAGATTGCCCTGTCTGTCCCCTTAATAATTGAGTCCCCCACTACCAGTACCTGCCTGGCCTGCCCTGAACTCCTGTTTCCTACCTTACTGGAGCAGACACCCCCCTGGCTTTCAGAGGCAGTGTCCTGCTGCAGCAATGCCACCCCTGAATCAACATCCCCCTCATCCGCCAATTTGGCAAACTTGTTGGGGTGTGCCAGATCAGGACTGGCCTCCCTCACACTCTTCCCTCTACCCCTTTTTCTAACTGTGACCCAACTAGCTGCCTCTTCCTCCTGTACCTCCATGCTATCACACTTTCCCCCATCTACCCCTTGGAGTGCTTGCTCAGTGAGAAGCAGACCCCTTTCCAGTTTGCCAATGCATCTCAATCGTTGCAGCTGCTCATTTAGATCCAGGATCTGGGCTTCCAAACCAGCAACATGCACACATCTCCCACAATGGTATGCACCCTCGATCGGTTGATCAAGGATTGCATACATCGCACAAGATGTACATTGGGCCGCATTGTCAAACATGGCGCTCATTTATATGGGGATATTATGTATAAAGAAAGAAAAAACAAACAAGCAACAAAAGCAAACAATGTGTTCAAAAGCAAATAAACAATTTGTTTTCCTCTAAAATTCCCAGAATCTAAAGTCCCAGAATATTAAGTCCCACACTTGAGACAAAAACACACTTCAGATCTAAAACTCGCACGCTCCAAAACTCGCTCACAATACAATATAAAAGTACTTAGCTTGCAGAGTTTGTTGCTTCTGGCTCCTGTGTTGGAAGAGGATGCAGGGTGGTTACAGGTTATGCGGGGTGGTTACAGGTAATCTGGGGCACTTGACTTTTTATCCCATCACCAATGATTTTTGGTGACAGGACAAAAAGTGCCGGAAGCATTTGGAGCAAGTGATCAGTGGTATATAGTATATACCGCTGATCACTTGTGCCAGGACCACATCGGCTAGTCCCTGATCATCGACCCATGCTCTCCGCCACCTCTGGTGGTGGAGAGAATGAGAGTTTGATCTTTTTTTAAGGGTAGAAACACACTTGTCGTATCCGCAGCGTATTTCTGGCTGCGTATTCGCAGTGAGACTCGCTGAGGATCCCAGCCATGTGTACTCAATGGCAGACAAACTCGCAGCAGGGATGTACATCCCTGCTGTGAGTTTGTCCGCAGCTCGCCCCGTTAACTCCCCGGCCGCAGGAGACTATACGTCACCTGATCCCGGCTACGGGGCTCCCGACGTCTTCACTGCCCGTTCAGCCAATCAGTGCTGCGGTGGGGCAGCGCACTGATTGGATGAGCGGGACGTGCCTGGAATTAGCAAAGGACCAGGTGATGTATAGTCTCCGGCGGCCGGGGGGTTAACGGGTCGGCCTTTGGACAAACTCGCAGCAGGGATGTACATCCCTGCTGCGACTTTGTCTGCCATTGAGTACACAGGGCCGGGATCCTAAGCGAGTCTCGCTGCGAATACGCAGCGAGAAACTTGCTGCCGATACGGCAAGTGTGTTTGTACCCTAAGGAATTAATCACTGTGAACACTAAGGTTATTCCGGGGGCAGACGATGGGGGGGACATTCATCTCCTCTCATTGTGGATTAACGGTGAGAGGAGATGAAAGCATGAGTGCCCGTTACCGGTGGCTGCCGTTATACTGGTAATAACGGCGATCGTCGGTGCGGGGACTGGCTGGGACTGAGCCCACACTCTGCCCCAACCCCTCAGCTACCTCCGGTAGCTGAGAGGAGGGGGCTGCGGGCATTGCCGGTGCTGCTGCACTATTCTGCGCCATAAAGAGCTGATGGCAGCAGAATAGAGCCCATTAGTAATCGCCGTAAAAATTCATATCGGCGGTCACTAATAACATAATACATGTATTCTCTGGGTCACTACGGTTACGGCGATACCACATTTGTGTAGGTTTTTTTAACTATTACCACTTTGGCGCAATAGAAACTATCTTCCTAGCAAAAACCCCCAAAAACTGTCGCCACATTGCAAGATCCATAGCGTTTATATCTTTTGCGTGACAGAGATGGTTTTGGGCTTATTTTTTGCGGGAAGATCTGTAGTTTCTATTGATACCAAGTTTTATATGTATATAACTTTTTGATCTCTTTTATGGCGTATTTTCTAAAGCAGATTGATAAAATACAGCTATTCTGGTACTGTCTTTTTATTTATTTTTTTACAACGTGTGTCGTGCAATATAATTTTTGATATAGTTTTATCGATTGGGTCGTTACGGACGTAGCGATACCAAATATGTATAGGATTTGTGTTTTTGATCACTTTTATGTAATGTTTTATAGTGGTTGGGGAATGTAATGCATTTTTATTATGGGGGGAGGGGGCTGGGGGGATTGTGTTTGGTGCACTTTATTTTACTTTTTTACACTAGTGTACATTACTGTACTTCTCCTCTCTGATGGTCTGGAGGAGCTCCTGCCCACTGTGGCTCCGTTCACCCAGGCTCACAAAATGGGGGACAGTCTTAGAGCGCCGGGCCTGACATTGTTGGTAAGACACCGGGGCAGGTTGTACTGCAGTCAAAACGGTGGATGGTTGCAAGCTAGTGGAGGCAGAACTTTTGCAGAACTGGCCCCTTAAAGCTCCGGAAAGGTGACAGTGGCAAGAATGGGCTAACTCTCTGGTGGTCTTCTGGGGGAATGTTTACCCAATGGGCAGTAACAGACATGAACTGCCCTTGGCCATAATTAAAGGACCAGACATCAGCACTGGGGTGCACGGTCTTGGACACGAAGAATCACAATGAGTCGCCAACTTTTTTTTCTGGGACATTGATGGGACTTTTTTTTTTTTGGACTGTTTTTTTTTTAAATGGGGTTCTCCTATTTTTTGAACCATTATTGTAAAGATATGAACTAAGATTTTCCCTTAATAAATTCGATAAGCTTGAACACTGAAGTTGCTTTCATGTGTCTTGGTTGATACTCACAGACAGCTGTCACATTACATTTTTGATTAGGCAGCACTCAGGTATATCTGAGGAGACTAATTTGAGGTCTCACCCTAACAGGGGTGACGGCACACATCTTGATATTCACAAGAAAACAGGATACAAGGGATTATAGGAGTAATAATCCCTTGTATCCTGGTCTATTCTGTGATTTTATTTGTTATTGCTATTTTAACCAGATTCGCTACGAACTTTCTTAAAGTTCGGTTCAGTGATGCGAAGTGCGTAACGAATCTGGTTCGTTATGGTTCGGTTCGCTCATCCCTAATTGGAGCCCTCAATAGATAAAAGTTGAGAAACATTAAAATTCCGTATAAGCAGAGGTCACACTCCCAATAATGAACAGGGTATGTCACAATATGCTGCTATGCCCATTTAGAATGCCGTTCAAGAGTCTATAAACACAGGACTAGGCAGATATCCCTCAATCCAGGGGGTGTCTCCTGTAGGGAAACCACCAAAACAACCATATTAAGTGGCACTATAAATCAATGTAATGACAAGGGAAAAACCAAGGTCAGGTATCCTGCTCCACACTGATGAGAGGCAACAGCCCAAAACTGTCTGTGGATGGATACCTGATACATTGACTTATAGGGCCACTTAATATGGTGGTTTTGGTGGTTTCCCTACAGAAGCCTCCTCTTTGCTGGGCCCTTCCGAGAGGGATATCTGGCTAGTCCTGTCTTAAAGGGAATGTGTCACAAAGTTAAAAAAAAAAAAAAAAAAGGATGAAATTTAATTTGTTATTTTTTTTGTTACTTTATATGTGTTTTTTTTTTTTTTAACATGTAAAGAAATATGAAAAATTAACTATCTAATTTTCCATATTTCCCAGTGATGGCCCCTAGGGGGAGCTCCAGCAGGAAAACTGCTGGTAAAAGTAACCTGATATACGGCTGTGCTGAAAAAAGAGGCAGTCTCTGCTCAACTGCTGTGACATCATCACCTCCCCCCTCTTTTCACAAAGGAACAAAGAGGGGAAAGGTGATATTATGTGTACTGCTGGGCAGCACCATTTTGTTGTTGTCTGCACAGAAGTATACTTACAACAAGTGTCCCTAGCCTTTCATAATACACTGCAGTGTCACAGTACACAGAGGAGCTATATAATACAGGAGGGTACAGGCTATTGTTCTCTGGTATCAGTAGTGTCACATGTTACAGAGGTAGGATATACAGTGGTGCCTTGGATTAAGAGTATAAATCATTCCGGGACTGTGTTTGTAATCCAAATCCACTCTTAGACCAAAGCAAATTTTCCCATAAGAAATCATAGAAATGCCGACAATTGGTTACAAACCCCCCAAATAATGATTTATTATTCTGAATAACATGTAAAACTAATGAAACAAACATTCAGAAAGAGCAGAATCTGTGATATTATAAGTTACTGTACATTAATGGAGAGGATGGGAAACACAAGGACTGACAGAGACTGCAGGGAGTATGAAGGAATGAGCAGGACAGATGTGGGCACATACATGCAGCACTCTCTGTCTGGGGAGAGAGGGGTTACAGCTATGGAGAGAGCTGAGAGGGCAATGTAGCAGAGCTGAGAGGGCAATGTAGCAGAGCTGAGAGGGCAATGTAGCAGAGCTGAGAGGGCAATGTAGCAGAGCTGAGAGGGCAATGTAGCAGAGCTGAGAGGGCAATGGCAATGTAGCAGAGCTGAGAGGGCAATGTAGCAGAGCTGAGAGGGCAATGTAGCAGAGCTGAGAGGGCAATGTAGCAGAGCTGAGAGGGCAATGTAGCAGAGCTGAGAGGGCAATGGCAATGTAGCAGAGCTGAGATGGCAATGTAGCAGAGCTGAGAGGGCAATGTAGCAGAGCTGAGAGGGCAATGTAGCAGAGCTAAGAGGGCAATGTAGCAGAGCTGAGAGGGCAATGTAGCAGAGCTGAGAGGGCAATGTAGCAGAGCTGAGAGGGCAATGTAGCAGAGCTGAGAGGGCAATGTAGCAGAGCTGAGAGGGCAATGTAGCAGAGCTGAGAGGGCAATGGCAATGTAGCAGAGCTGAGAGGGCAATGTAGCAGAGCTGAGAGGGCAATGTAGCAGAGCTGAGAGGGCAATGTAGCAGAGCTGAGAGGGCAATGTAGCAGAGCTGAGAGGGCAATGGCAATTTAGCAGAGCTGAGATGGCAATGTAGCAGAGCTAAGATGGCAATGTAGCAGAGCTGAGAGAGCGATGGCAATGTAGTAGAGCTGAGATGGCAATGTAGCAGAGCTAAGATGGCAATGTAGCAGAGCTGAGAGAGCGATGGCAATGTAGCAGAGCTGAGAGGGCAATGGCAATGTAGCAGAGCTGAGAGGGCAATGTAGCAGAGCTGAGAGGGCAATGTAGCAGAGCTGAGAGGGCAATGTAGCAGAGCTGAGAGGGCAATGTAGCAGAGCTGAGAGGGCAATGTAGCAGAGCTGAGAGGGCAATGTAGCAGAGCTGAGAGGGCAATGTAGCAGAGCTGAGAGGGCAATGTAGCAGAGCTGAGAGGGCAATGGCAATGTAGCAGAGCTGAGAGGGCAATGGCAATGTAGCAGAGCTGAGAGGGCAATGGCAATGTAGCAGAGCTGAGATGGCAATGTAGCAGAGCTGAGAGGGCAATGGCAATGTAGCAGAGCTGAGAGGGCAATGGCAATGGAGCAGAGCTGAGAGGGCAATGGAGCAGAGCTGAGAGGGCAATGGAGCAGAGCTGAGAGGGCAATGGAGCAGAGCTGAGAGGGCTGGGTGAGTTGCAAGAGGGTGGGTCACACATGGAGAGAAGGTATATAATACAGGAGAGTACAGGCTATGGTGAGTGTGTATAGGGGCTAACTGTACCAATTTCGAGATTTGGAGAAAGGCCTGTGCTCTGCTATGTACAGCCACCTCAGTGAGACAGCAGCAGCTGATGGTGATAAGTGACTGGGGCTCCTATGCTGGGTCAGTGACTGGTTACATTAGGAGCCCCTACAGCTGTATGAGTTGCTCCTGTCCTGGGTGCAAATACATTGGTGTATTTCTCTATAGCTATAATCACTGTGGAGGATAATGCATGTATCTGATGTATGTACTGGTAGTTATTGTGGGGTCCCAGCCAGATAAGCTGAAAGTACATGCACTATCCTCCACAGTGACTATAGCAACTCTCTTGTCAGCTCCCGAGCTCCTCTGCTAACAGCCGCCCCTCCCCCCTGATACAGCAGAGCAAGGCAGGGGACAGAGAAGAGGCCGGCTGCAGTACAGAACTCCTTACACACAGCCCGTCCATCAGTCTCCCCATCCCCCTGCACATACGTCCTCTCCATCCTCCTGACAGATCCCGGAGCTCCTCTGCTACCCCTCACCCCCCAGCAGAGCGGCACAGATAAGAGGCCGGCTCCTCACATTGTGCGGCCGTCCAGCTACCTCCTCATCTGCCTGCTGCCCCCGCTGTCTGGCCGCACATACAGAGCCCCGGCACTGGTGTCTCCTCACTGCACCTCCGGCCGCACACAGAACCTCTCACAGGACTTCAGTAAGATGGCGCCCCCTCCCTCCCACAGCTGTGTACTGCGCATGTCTTTGGACATGTGCAGTACACAGCTTAGGAAACACAGTGTAAGTGAACGGGACGGACTCCGTCCCGTTCACTTCAATGCTGTGTGTATGCCGTACAGCATTTGTGTAGATGTCGTGAAATGACGTCATACACAGATGCTCCCCAAGATGGCAGCCCCCTGTGCAAACATCACAGTGTTTTAAAACACTGATGACACATGCCAAAAAAAAATAAAAAAATACTAAACCACTTATCTTTTGTGATTAAATTTTTTTTGTAAAGAAAAAAAAAAGCGACACTGTCCCTTTAAATGAGGCTCCAAAGGCTTTTTTTTTTTTTTTTTTGCATATTCATGTTTCCCAGGGAGCAGTGCACCTAGGATTTCACTGTATTGAGCTCTTTAGCCAGCAGTCGGCAGTGTTATATTTGGCTGGTCTCCCTGAGATCATTGATCTGTTTCATTTAGGATGATTAGGCACATTGAAAGAAGATTAAGAGAAGGTGACTGCGATAAACGAAGAGGGAGAGGATTCCGATAAGTAAGGATTGGAATATGAGGAAAAGTGAGTAATATTAATATGGTTAGTATAAATTATAATTACACACTGGTTATATGTAATACAAAACTGATGAAATATCCACAGTTTCTTTATTATGAATTACCTCATCCACATCACTATTATATATAGAGCTGTCAATTACCTCAAGTGCCATGTGTAATGAACATACCTATCAACAATCCCACAGCGTCTTCTGCTCAGGGCCGATCACCAGGCATGACAATGGGCCAAGTCAGTGGGAGAATTGGGCAATTCAGAAGTGGTGCTTGTGTCCCATACTCTCCAAACAAGGAAGATTTAGACAGAAAGCTACTAATGAAATATACTTAAATAAATTGGGATTGCTAGGTGTTTAAATTAGCACTGGGATAAATGTTGGGTGCATCAACTAGGCACCTGTTATGGCAGCCAGGAGTGGTATGCCCATTTCCGGGTATACTGACTTTGTAAGGCTTTGTAAAGGGTAGAACAGATGTAGGTGTGAGGACGGAATAATCACAGAGTCCAATCAGTTTTGGCAGTAAGGTGCTGTAGATAGAGACATCAACAATAGTCTCCTTGTGGACATACTTAGCTGGATACTTGAGGTATAAAGTGTAGATAAGGCAGCTTCTGTGTACTTGTGTACTTAGGTTAAGGTTTTGTTTGGTCTTTACTTATAGAAGAAGGATAGGGAGCAACCAAGTATTATCTGAACTCTGTTGGGGTGACTGGCTTGATAGAAATCTTGATAGTATATACTCATGCTCATTGTTTAGCAGATACCGCCTCTTTCCAGAAAGATAAGTGAGTGCCAGTTCTGGTAGCACAAGCACTGGGCTTGCACAACCAGACATATCTATCCACTTAAGGTTTCCCAAGATGGCCAAGCAAAGATCAATCGAGTACTTTGGCTATATTTGCTCTTTGCTTCATTGTAGACAAACCTCTTTATTGGAATGTCCTGACTTGAACATGGATAGTCACCCCAGATGTAGTCAAGGAGTCCCTGTGTGGCAGTTACCCCACCTTTAACACTGCATAGTACTCTGGAAAACACACTAGCTAAGACTCCTCTCTATAACCACCACTAGATTAGAACATCAACCCAGGAACTAACAGGGAGTTTTATAGTTGAATACAGGAATTGTCTCCCATTGGTGGGAAAGTTCATGGAACAAGCTGAAATTAAAGGGTTTATCCAGCGCTACAAAAACATGGCAACTTTCCCCCCCTCTCTTGTCTCCAGTTCAGGTGTGGTTTGCACTTAAGCTCCATTTACTTCAGTGGAACTGAGTTCCAAACCCCACCCAATCTGGAGAAAATAGAGGGGAAAAGTGGCCATGTTTTTGTAGGGCTGGATAATCCCTTTAAATGTTTAATAGTTGCAAGTGTTGTGCAGCACCCTGCCTAAAAATGGACAACAATGACCAGTAAAAAGTGCATAGTTTACCATGTGGATGCCTTCAGCTGTGCAAAGAACATAAAAAGTGAGACACCAAGTGGCAAAGGGGTAGAAAGCAACCTTCAGTCCAGAGTACAGTAAGACATACAAGAATAGCTGATGACAGATTGTGCTAGTAAGTAGTGGCACACCAGCTCTGGGACACTACATACTTAGGTTATTAGGTGATTAGGTTCTTAGCTGCCATCGCCAGTATTTATCTATCCTTCTGGTGTGGACCCTTTGCCTTCTTCATTCTGACCTCTGTTTATGGTTAGTGATTTGGATATTTCGTAACCTCTTAGATTAAACTGCCCTGTATTTTCATCAGTATCAGATTTTGTTCTTGTAGTGCTTTTTCTGCTTTTTTGACATTCGGCATTATTGACCTGGACTCTTTGACTTTGTGTTTTGCCCTGATTGGCCGCTGCACTTCTTAACATAAGGAGAGTAGCCCAGTTGGGGGCTTCCACTCAGAATGGTCATCAAAGTGGGCAGAAACGGTGGTCTGCATTCCGTTCAACCATCAAAAAACAAACACCATCACATTTACTAAAGATACTTTTGCAGAGTTACAAGATGGGTTTATTTGTGAGTTTGAGATCATTTTATTTGAAATCTAAGGTCTCTACGTCCTAGTTCAGTGCTGGGTGCCCTCCGGGGGATGAAACTTTTCTGATGTCTGGTACAGTAAGGCTTACACAAATCTACATTTAATTTCTTTTAAGGTTAAAATACATTGTAACTGGTTATATAAACCTCTCCCTGCTACAAGCTCCTCAGCATTACTGAATGACTCCTTACATCCCTGTGCTGCTGCTGCTGCTGATACATCTGATGATATATCTGGGGACACACAAGACTCTTCTTCTACTGAACATGCTGTTTCTGTTCCTGGTTTTCTGTGTGGCCTTCTGCATCTCTGAGATCCAGGACCCTACAGCTCAATGTGATCTGGTAATGAAGAATTACACCTTTGACTACAAATATTCTCAGGAAGGAGACATTATTATAGGAGGGATCTTCACTGTCCATTCCTGTGTAGTAAACTTGAGACAGAAAGAAAGTTTTCTTAGTAACTATCTATGTATTGGGTAAGAAAATCTTATATAATACCATTATCTGTAAAATGAGCATACTCAATATTTCATACTTGCAAACTACGGAGCTGCATTCTATAAGAATGAAACAAAACAAGGGCCATATATACTACAGGTCACTTAAATACGTGATATTCACCCAGTCTAAGGTAAGGTTTACACCTGAGCTTGTCTCTATCATGAGCGGATCTATATTAAATTAATGGATAAGAGCAAATTGATTCCTAATTTATTTACTTTTAAATGGCCCATTTGGATTGTGGCTTTAAGTGATGTTTGCTTTAGTCGACATCCGTTTGCATATTAGTTTATATTCCTTTCTTGTTTCTCATTTCTTATGCGCATGCTCGGGGAAAAAAGAATGATAATGATGGATAAATGGAAGTGATCGGAAATACCTCCTATAATTAAAAAAAAGGGATGTACACTTTCTGTCCGCTTTCTGTTTTATGTCTGTCCAAAAGAATGGAACATTGACTGATTTGATGCACATGGAGCACAATAAAAAGCCATTGAAATGAATGGGGATTTTGACAGATCCGCTAGGTTCTGCTTCTCTATTATCCCAACCTTAGTCTGATCTAAAATTCTATTTCATTCATCGGAAGATTTTACCTATTCACTTATCTTTGTACAACAAATTCGGTCCATGGAGTGTACTGTACATAAGTTAAATGAAGCCTTATTCCAGTTAATACTGATGAGTATTCCCTTTAAATGGGTGTCCCCTCTCAGTTCTTCACATCCACAAGATTGGGGACAATAAAAAGATCAATGTTGGTCCGATCTCTGAGACGCTTCTTGATCCCGAGAACAGGAAACAAATCACACCTGCGCAGCCACTACTCCATTTACTGTGTATAGGGGCGCCAAATATTTTTAAGTGTTGATCATGAAATACTCCAGTTACAGAAGTTTCATGTATTGTTTCACAGCGCTCACCCCAGAGAATATACCCATCTGAGAGCTTTTCTTTATACCATCGAAGAAATTAATAACCGTACAGATATCCTGCCCAATATCACTCTGGGATATCACATATATGACTCCTGTGGACAAGAGAATAAAGTAATGAAAGATGTTCTGCAGATAATGTCTGGACACACAGTAACAGCTCCAAACTATTCCTGTATGGAGAAGGATGTGGTGGTCGGATTTATTGGAGATGTACGTTCTGTCACTACTCTCCCTATGGCCCAGCTGTTGAGCCTATATAGATATGCACACGTAAGTACAGATAATATCTGAATTTTGGTTTGGATGTCTAATATTGGATACCATATCAACGTTTTTTTATGGTCACTGCTGTTTCAACTTTCATGTGATAGCTTATGATATTCCAAATTTATTCACCAACAATCACCCCTTAGCCCAGAAGAACAGGAGTCTTGGCCACTAGGTGTCTTCCTACTACTAAATCGGCTGTCAACTATCTCTCATCAGGAGAAATCCGACTCTAGTAACAGTCTGAGCAGAATTGATTATAGGTAGAGGGGGTGGGGCATTCCCTGTTGCTTGTGCAAGAGAGGGGGAGCCAAAACAAAAAGCCTAATTAAGCCTAAGAAAACCTGGGCTGCATGTCTGCAAGTTGTGAGCGTCACTTTCCTTTTTCTCTTCATCTGGCCCAGACCACCATGACAATTTATTCAAGTTACAATTCATCTTTGAGAACCTGCTAGACAAACATTTTTAACTCGACAATACCCCCTGCTTTGCCCTCCATATAGTAAAAATGACACCTGATGGGGCCCAATACTCTGTATACTAATTATGCTCCATTTATTAAAAATGCCCCTTGATATACATTACATATAGTAAAATGCTCTCTGCTCTGCAAACCCATTTAAAAACCCCTGCCCTGCTGTGCCCCCTTAGTAATAATGTCCCCTTGCCCTATTGTACCCCCATAGTAAATGTCCTCTGCCCTCCTTTGCCCTCATGGTAAATGCCCTAGCACAGGGTCTCTATGTTTGCTTCCTTCTTTGCACTGTGCAAATTAGTGACTGATGTAGTACACTGCTTGTTGGCTGAAGTTTCTGCTTAGCCAATTAGCAGTTGCAGTCATGTCCCTCCTCAATCGCTGATGACATCTTTGCGATCCAAAGGAGCAGAGGATGAAAGTCACCACAAGCCAGCAGCTCAGGGCATTAAGTTTGCCCCCTCCATCACACCAGTGAAAAAGTCTGGCCCCCTGGTGATTGAGTGGGAATGCTATGCATGACAAAACATGGGCACACACTGTTGTGGACATTGCAAGGCCTGCATGGCGGTCCTTAAAACTTAAACATTCAGAAGTACCCAGACAGGTAGGATCTACAAGATCAGATCTTTCATTTATTGTAGTACAAAGGCTCTTATCTATCTGGCTACTTGTGAATGTAGTAAACAATATGTAGGCAAAACGATTAGGGAATGAAGAAAACACATTTTGGAACACCTTGGGGACATCAGGAACAAAAGGGACACCCCCCTGGCTAAACATGCCCATACACATCACGGGGGGAGAGGTGACATTTATAAATTTACCGCAATAGAGAGTCTGAAACCATCCCCCCGAGGAGGAGACATTGATAGAACATTGCTCCAAAAGGAGCCAAGGTGGATCTACATTATGCAGGCCACAACACCCCTGGGTTTGAATGAGGCTTTCAATTCCGCTTGTTATATTTAAAATTCACCAATACATTCACTAGTATCCCTTCTTCCACCCCATGTCCATGTTATAATAGTATGCCGGCTTGTTTAGGTAGTTAGGGGAGGTCTTAGTAGACCTAACATAAGCTTGCAGCTGGCTAGTATGTAGGGATAAGATCAGGGCATAATAGCTTTAGAATCCTGAGTGGGACTGTCCTTTTTAGGACGGCCACCCCACATAGGTATAGGGACACAGAATAGGAAGCATTGAGGGCATTATAGGTCCCCCACACATATGTTCCTGCTTACCCATTATTAGTAGCCTGTCCATGCTATACTCTGTCTTCCCTGAGCTCTGATTGTTACCATTAATATGTCTTAAGTGGTACGCCTGTCGCTATGAGACCTACCGAGCCTAAATCAGATGCAGAGAGCACTCATTCCGATTACTACCACGATGCAGGCCATCATCGGACACTCCGAATGACATTAAGTAGTCCAGCCGTCACTTACATTATTTCCCAAGAATACACTATTCCAACCACATTTAGTTGTTTCATTCACTTTCTGTCCACAAGGTGTCAATCAACATGATATCCAGAGTTATTAGTCACATTGGGACAGTTCTTTACATAGATACATTACCCCGCTTTGAGTTAGCAGCTGATAGTAATGATTATCACTGACTTTAGTTTCAGAGCCATGGAGTGCTGCCTCTAGCTGGAGTCCCGTTTCTCCTGTTTACAATAGGAGACCAGACCCTCCCCCCGAGGCGTGCAGCAGGGCGGGCTTCGATTCTGGAGCTCTCTCGTGGCTTCTGTGATGTCAGACGCGCCAAGCCGCGCGGCAGCTACAAAGCACAGTCGCACTCTGCCAGCGCAGGAGGCCAGGTACGCATCTCCATATGATACGCACACTGTAAGTAATAAACTACCGCCCTTAAAAGAATATATGTGGTGGGAACCTTTAACCAGTGGGACACACTAACATAGACATGGTATGTGTTTGCTCACAGGTGACTTTATCATTTACATCTGTGGCGGGCCTAGACGCCAAACACTATTCACACAAGCTATGACAGCCGTTTCACGCGCATGCGCGCTTCGTTAGACGAAGCTTGCATGCGCGTGAAACGGCTGTCATAGCTTGTGTGAATAGTGTTTGGCGTCCAGGCCCGCCACAGATGTACTTGTTGAAATTTTAACCTGCACTTGAAATAAAGACTATGCATCTGAACGGTGAGTGCCCCCGTATCTTTTTCTACATATCGGGGAATGTAATAAGGAATGTCTGGCTTTCAAGGGGAGCACCCCGGATGCAAAAGCATTGTCATGCAAAAATACTAGTCTGCCTAAGCGTGTGAACTGTGCCTAGTGATTAGTGGCAGTACTACGCCCCTAAAATAAGATTCTTTTATCATTTACATATACCTGTACCTAGCGGGACCGCGATATGGGATAAAGTAAGTGATACAGCACATGCTTATCTAGACATATACTCACCTACTTGCATGTACTGATACCACTCTCTTATACCACAGTGTCCATATATGTATCCAGATTACCTGGCAGGACATCATCCTGCTGGTCGTAAATTCATGGTACAGTGAGTACAGTATGCAGTATAAATTAAACCGTGGCATATGCAGTTTCATATTTTCATATACTGATGGATTAACTATACCACATAAACTGTTGTATTATATGTTGTAAACACTAACTTTCACCCTATACCTTGTGGCCCCTTATGACGTAACCGACACTAATACAGAAACGCGTTGGGAAAGGTGGTGTGTTGGCATCCTATATGTGGTCACAACCGGATTGAATAAGGCCGTATGACCTTTAGGAGCACATGTTTTCAGTTTTGGTGTATTAGCACTGTATGATAGCCTGGAGTAGGTAGTGGTAATTCTTGTTGTGTCAGAACAGTGGAATATATCTCTGTGGAGTATGGACGGAGGTTTCCTAGACATGACAGAGACAGTCTGACTGACTACCCCGCTCCTAGGCCCAAGATTGTTGTATATACTTTGTTTCATTATGTATTTTAATGTATATCTAATAAAATTGTCAATTTTAAGCTTATCCTTTCTATATCATTGATTGTTCTACTAAGCAAGGATTCTATATTCACTATCTGAGTTGGTGTCCAGTGAACGACACTACTGTATTACGAAACATGCACTTTTCCAATTTGGCGTACAGACAGTTGGCTTTTGGCGGACATGTTTCACGTGGGTAGGCAAGTCCGGAGAGTATACCAGTATGTCATCCAGATAGAGGACACAGGTGTAGAGAAGGTCTCAGACGATTTTGATAACAAATTCCTGGAAGACCGCCTGGGCATTGCACAGACCGAAGGGCATGACCAGATGCTGGTAGGTTTCTGTAGGTTCTCTTTTATGTATGCGGACATGGCTTCGGTCTCTGGGACAGAAAGGGGAGGAATTGTTCTGGGAAGGAGATCTATGGGACAATCGTAAGGGTGAATACGTCCACCAAATCTCGATATTCAGCTGGAATACTCGGTAATGGCTTGGTGGGATCTGCCAGAGACAAAGGGCACTGGAACTGAGGCATATTCAAACAACGGTTGTGGCAATCCGGTCCTCAACGCAGGATATGCCTGGTCCTCCAGTCTAGGCTGGAAGCATTGAGCTTCAGCCAAGGAAGTCTCAACAGGATGTCGCAAGAGGAACTGGAGAGGACGTAGAAGGTGATTTTTTTCAAATTGCAGCGCCCCTACTTGAGAGACTCGTTGGTGACTGTGGAGATGGACAGTGGTCTGGGCAGTCGGGTCAATGGAATATGCCATTTCTGGACCAAGGAGGCCACAATAAAGTTGCCCGCAGAGCCCAAATCCAGGAAGGCGTTGGACAGGAAACGTTGCCCTGATGCTGCCAGAACCGTAGCTGGTATAGACAGGTGTGGAGAGGAAGCGTGCACACCTAGGGAGGCCTGTACCACCAGACCTAGGTGCGGGCATTTCCCAAGCGGAAAGCCGGTGCCAAACGGTATGTGCGACGGGGACAGTGTGATTCTTTTTCTAGCCGAACTTCCTCCTCTCGCCCAGAGAAGTGGACGTAAATCAAAGTGGCAAGGTGGATCAAGTCATTTAAGGAGGTTGGAAGATCACGACAGGATAGTGCGTCCTTCACAAGGCTGGAGAGGCCCTTTTTGAAGGTGGCTACCAGAGCAGCGTTGTTCCAATCCAGTTCAGCCGCCAGTGTGTGGAACTTAATGGCGTATTCGCCCACAGAAGAGTTCCCTTGTCACAGGTTAAGGAGATGAGGAAAACAGAAAAAACGCAAGGCAGAGCGCCTCATAGCATGACACTGTGTAAATAGGTAGCAATCATGCAACACATATAGGTATAGGCTCACCTGGTGTGGTTGTGATAAGTCACAACCACTATGAAGCACATTCAAGGTAGCAAGATAGAAGATGGTCGCTGCTGGGGACTCTCCACCGCAGACTCAAGGTGTGCGTGATCAATGGCAAAATCCAAAACAGTAAAAAGGAGATATTGTCCTCGCGCAGACCAAGTGTAAAATCTCTAGTTTATTAATACATACATATCCATAGGTAACGCATTTCGAGAGTCCTATGCTCTCTTTATCAAACCTCCAGGATGATTAAAAGCAATACATAGATCCAGTCCATATATATCCTCATACATATGTCAGGCCTGCCCACATGCGGGCCACAACGGAAGTCCAAACATAATCTGTAATATACCAAGCTACATTACAGTCGCGCAACCCAACTGTCCATCATATAGTGTAACCCTGACGTATCACATAATTCAGAATGCATAAATAAATGAATAAATATAAGCAAATCTCGTAAACTCACCATGCGCTCCCTCACGGGCTCTGCGTCTGTCAAGGACCTTGGCGCATGCGCACTCTGGTCCTACGCACCTAGGCAACCGAAGACGCCAAAGGTCCTGTGTGTGTTGATCGCAGAAGGGAAAAGGAGGTTGGATTAACCCTTATTGATCTCGAGAAACTCAAAGAGAACAGTATATAGTCCTCTGTGTTACTATACTCTGCGTGCATTTTACGCAGGTCAGTCAGGGGGGATGTACTATTCATCTAGTTTATTCCAAGGCTTTTTACATGTAAAAGATAATACGGAATGTTAATTTAACACTTAAGCAGAGTATAGTAACACAGAGGACTATATACTGTTCTCTTTGAGTTTCTCGAGATCAATAAGGGTTAATCCAACCTCCTTTTCCCTTCTGCGATCAACACACACAGGACCTTTGGCGTCTTCGGTTGCCTAGGTGCGTAGGACCAGAGTGCGCATGCGCCAAGGTCCTTGACAGACGCAGAGCCCGTGAGGGAGCGCATGGTGAGTTTACGAGATTTGCTTATATTTATTCATTTATTTATGCATTCTGAATTATGTGATACGTCAGGGTTACACTATATGATGGACAGTTGGGTTGCGCGACTGTAATGTAGCTTGGTATATTACAGATTATGTTTGGACTTCCGTTGTGGCCCACATGTGGGCAGGCCTGACATATGTATGAGGGTATATATGGACTGGATCTATGTATTGCTTTTAATCATCCTGGAGGTTTGATAAAGAGAGCATAGGACTCTCGAAACGCGTTACCTATGGATATGTATGTATTAATAAACTAGAGATTTTACACTTGGTCTGCGCAAGGACAATATCTCCTTTTTACTGTTTTGGATTTTGCCACAGGTTAAGGAGGGCTGTCTCAACAGAGGATGCATGAGCTGGTTCCTCAAACAAACTCCAGAACTCAGAGAGGAACTTCTGGAGGTTAGCAGTAACCGGGTCATCTCTGTCCCGCAGCGGTGTCACCCAGACCAGGAGGCTGATGAAGAAAGCTACCTTAGAGCATTCGGTGGTGAACTGGTTGGACATCAACTCTATGTGCTTGGTGCACTTGGACACAAACCCTCTACACATCTTTGGGACTCCACCATACTTGGAAGGGAGTGTGAGGCATAGTTTCTGACCTACAGGAGACTTCACAGACACCTGAGATGGTGGAGATATAGGTAGGATCTGCTTTTGCTGCTGTAAGATGGTGGACTGTTGTTCAGTCTGCTGGGACTGTTGCTGGATCTGTTGGGGCTGATGCTGAATCTTTTGGGACTGTTGAGCCATAACTCTGATGATCTCACATACATAAGGTACCTTGCCGGGATCCATGGTTGGAACCAACTGACACGTCTTTCTTTTCCTTTATCCTAGATCAGTTATGGTGCAAGAGATCCACTTCTAAGTGACAAAAAGCTTTATCCAAACTTCTTCCGCACAGTCACCAGTGACAATATACAACATTCAGCAATTGTGAAATTATTAAAAAAATTTCAGTGGAATTGGGTCGGAATCATCACATCAGATGATGACAGTGGACGGCGAGAACTACAACAACTGAGCAAATTATTTATATCCCATGAGATCTGTGTAGAATTCAGTATTCCTGTGTCTGCGAATAATAACTCTAACTATATCCCTCCAGCTTTACAGACCTCCACTACGGATGTTATTATCATCCGTGGTTCCTATAGCATGAATTACATCAGGTTTTTGTACAATGCAGCTTATGTTCTAAATAAAAAGACTCTTATACTTCCGAGCTCATGGTCACATGCGAAAGACCTTATATATTACAGTAAAAGTGGAGTTCTTGCTAACTGTAGTTTAGTGTTTTCTGTTTACAGTCAAACTGTTCCTGGAAAAGAGTTTTTTAATATTCTTCAGTTATCTGATCGGCCTTCTGATGGGTTGCTGGAAGAAATCTGGATGACTTTATTCCATTGCTATTCAGGAAATAAATTAAAAGATACTCTTTTGCCGTTATTTCATCAATATCCATTTCGGAATTGTTCTGTGGAAATGCAACTTAATACAAAGTATACTTTTTATGGAGACTCGACTCCTTACCAGTTGACTATTGCTGTCTATATTATAGCTCACGCTTTGCACAAAAGTAATATTTTTCATAATAACAATCGCAGAGTAAGTGCTTCAAACATATACAACTATAAAAGAAAAGTAAGCTTTTTAAGTATATAAAATAATAATAATTCCTTTAGTTATTTAGTTTATTAGAGATAACAGAATTTTCAAAGCGTATTCTGTGGGATTCCTTAACAAATTCGCTAAACATGATGGCCGTAATAGCTGATAAACATGTTTAGTTACAGTACTGTCATTTGACGGGGGCAAGGGATAATCCATAATTACTTGCAGCTGTCCAATAACCTGCAAGCCCCACTGGGCCCCCCACTCACCCTGTATAAAATGTGATCCACTTCCTGGAGGTGAGAAGTAATGTGTGTGCACATTACAAAAGAATCAAAGCAGGAATTTAGTGCAAGGCAGGGAGATAAGAGAGAGAGAGAGAGAGAGGACATGACAGGATAGGAGAGTCCACTGTGGGTGTCTGTGGGTGATGTTGATGAAGTTATCCCAGTGTGTCGAAGAAATTGTCAGTGTACAATGAATCCAGGCTGTTGGTGCTGTGGATGGTTGACCATTGGTATTCTAGTGTGTGGATGCTGAGGGGCCATTCTCCAGTGAATACAATCTGTGGGTGCTGTGAAGCCAGTGTCCATTAAAACCAGCCTGTGGGTAATTTAAAGCCATTGTCCATTCAAACCAGTCTGCAGGTACTTTTGAGCCAGTCTCTAGTGAATCCAGTCTGTGGAGGCTGTGAAGCCAGTGTCCATTCAAACCATGAAGTCAGTGTCCTTTCAAACTAGTCTGTGGGTGCTTTAGGAGAAGATAACCCATTGGTATAACAGTGTGTGAGGGCTGTGAAGCCAATGTCCATTCAAACCAGTCTCCTGGTGCTGTGGGTGAAGTTAACACATTGGTATCCCAGGGTATGAGTGCTTTAAAGCAAGCGCCCATACAAAGCAGTCTGTGGGTGCAGTGAACCTACTTAGTATCCCAGTGTGTGGGTGCTGTGCAGCCAGTGTCCAGTCAAACCAGTATGTGGGTGCAGTGGGGGAAGTTAACCCAGTATTCCTGCTCAGTGGAGTTCCTGCTTAATCAGATTACTAAATAGTTGGTTAATTTAAATCTTTACTTTGCTAAATTCATCGTTACTGTACTGTACTCAGTGTTACAAGGCAATAGTGCAATTCATGCCATATTTTTTCAACACATTTTCATATGTCTGCAAGGGAAATAATAAAAAATATAACAAAAGTTCTTTATATCATACCGGCCAGGTAGTGGCAATGATAACAGAGCTTTTTCAAATTAAATTGTGTTTACTCTTAGCTGAGTTTGGTTTGGCTTGCAGTTTGGTCCCAGTCCTGCTTGCTATTTTGCCACAGTCCTCATTCAGTCCATGGCAGCTTGTATCTCTCACCTCTTGACCTGGGATCCATGCCCTTAATCTTTTTATCTTTATCAAAGGAAAAAAGTTTTAAAACCAATAATCTTACAGGAAATAAGACTGAACAACTATTTTAAAAGCCTATTGAAAGACAAATAATGAACGTTTAGTAGAAGAGTACGTTTTGGTCTATGCATATAAGTACAGTTTTTCAGGTGCACAGCGTAAATTACGCAGTTGAGTACATTCGCAAGTTCAAATATGTTAGAAAATGATTGTTATACTTATAACCATTCCGATCATCGAACAAATTGTGCGTAAACACAAACAATTAGCGTCATGTTCGTACGAACATGTTCACTCATCAATACTAACAGGTCTGTTTTACCCCCTGTAGCATCTCTACTCTAAAATCACTTTTTTTTTTAAATTAAGGACAGGAAAAACTCCTATGAAATTTTGCAGGTGATTCAGTTTGACAACAAAACCTACACTTCATTTACCCTTTTTGGCACCAATGACAAGTGTGCCTGCTTAGAATGGGGCAGCTTAGAAAACAATAAACAGCATATTTTTACTTAACCCCATTACCACGGTAGTTCTCCTGCAGCGTCTTCAGTTATCCCTACTGAACTTCTTCTAAGATGGACTTGACAACCCACTGAGCCAATCACTGACTGGAGCGAGTTAGTGCCACGGTCAATTATAGGCTGAGCAGATTGTCCATCTCTGCAGCAGGGGATGCTAATGACACTGCAGGCGCACCCTGGGGGAGCATGGTTAGGTAAGAATAGGCTGTTTATAGTATTTCATGCAGCCTAAGCACTAGAGCAAACATTTTAAATGGCCGGAGTACCCCTTTAAGCAGTTAATATATTCCACAAGATTCTGTAAACTTAAAGGGGTTGGCCACTTTGTAGTAAAATTGTTCAGGGTACAGTATTAGTAAATGTACTCACAGCCATTACTTACAGCAGCTCCAGTGGCGTAGCTACCCCTGTCGCAGCGATCACCATGGCGACCCGGCCCGTCATCCAGGGGGGCCCGACTGGGAACCTTCCCATCCCCACTTCTGTTCCCATTGCTGGGGTCCGCCTAGTACTTGTGTGTACTGATCTCCCCTCTGTCAGAACTCTGCAGGGCCCAGGCCCCTCCGCCAGTTACGGCAGTAGGAGACTGTGTGTCCCTGGCTCCACACATGAGGGGAAGTGAGAGCTGAAGTCAGACCTCAGATGGCTCTTTCTTCTTCTGAATCCCGGGAGTCAGCAGTGACAGAAGGTGAGGGTTCTGTGTCACTGTCTGTGTGTGATGGAGCAGGAGGGCAGCTGTGATGAGTATTATGTCCTGTTCTGTCCAGTTCTCCTGAGATCAGTGATGTCAGAGGTTACTCTCCCCCTCCACTCCCCCTCCTCTCACCTCTCCTGTCATATATGGCTGCTGCGGCCTGGCTAACATTAGTCTGTGTGGGCTGCAGAGAGTCAGGGGGAGAGAAGATGGGGCAAGATCAGTCTGTGTGGATGCAGCCTGGAAGAGCAGGATCAGGGCAGTGCTGGCTTCATAGTCCTGTGCCCACCAGATATATCCAGCCCCCTCACTGCTCCCCTAAAGATGGATCCCAGAGCCCCTCAACAGGGTGGGGAGGATCTGTACTGTGTCCTAGTGTACATGTGTAACTATATGTCATGTAGGTGTAACAGGTGTTTGCATTCATGTACATCTGGGTGTAATAAACAACTCATGATATTGTAGATATGTCTATTCTGCCTGCACGCTTGTTCCTGCATTGTGTTGCATATACCCATCATAGTGATATCACTAGTACTGCTTAGTGTGAGGCTGTGTGACTTTTGGTCTTAGGGCCAGTTCACACTGAGTAAATTCAGTGGAATTCCGCCGAATTTCCTCCCTTAGGCAGCAGAAAGGATAGATGCCCCCGGTATGTTGGTATATGTACAACTGACAATATTTGTTCCCTGTATAGTTTTCGGGAATCGTGTCTGTGTGCTGAGGATGCAGACTGCAGTGTCAGGTCTCCGGACTGAGAACACATTGCCCTGGAAGTGGAGCTGGGGCAGCATCTTAAAGGAAAATATTTGAAACGGCAGGGGGGGGGGACATTGTAAACCATCATTACTCACCTCTCCCCATACCTGTCCAATGCTGTATCGATGCTGCAGGAACAACTTTATTATGTTCCCCCTGCCCCTGATGGCTGTCAGTTATTTAAAATCACTGGACTTCTCCTTTAAGCCTACAGACAGAGGCAGACAGAGGCAGACTGAGACTGGTGGCCACAAGCCAGCCCAGCAGGAAGCAGCCAGATCAGCCAGCCAGTGTATTGGGGACAGTCAGGCCAGTAAGCGTAAGTGGTAAAAATACACATATACATTTATTAAAATTTACCCATTACCCACCTATAGTAGTTCCAATTCCTCATTTTATTACTGGTTCTCAGGATAGGATATCAATATGTGATCATAGTGCCAAAAACCGACTGTTCTTCACCGTGAACGGGGCAAAAAGCAAACAACTTCCTTCCCTATGTAGTTGCTATGCTGAGTTACTGCAGCTCCCATACATTGTTTAGGAGTTGAGCTTCAGTATTCTCAGCACGGGCACTTTGCAGTGAATGGCGCAATCTGCTTCTGGCATTGTCCACATCATAGATTTAGTCGCAGCAGCCCTGCAGAACCTTTGTCACAAAATCATGGCTGTAAGTTGACCTCTTGCACCAGGGCCCATGAGACATTAGCTACGCCCCTGAGCAGCTGCCTGTGGTGTTTCTGTCCAAGAAATGGCTGACATGGAGGAGCATGTGACCATGCCCGGCCCCCTAGTGTCCACCATAGGCATACACAGGCTCGGTGGTGGACACTGGGAGGGGGGGCATGGTAACATGCTTCTCCATTTCAGCCATTTCTTGGACAGAAACACCACAGAATAGGGCATCACAGCCTGGATGAGGGGACTGTGATTTTAACTGTATGAGGTACACAGGGAGCTGCTTTGAGTAAGGGCTGTGAGTACACTTACTAATACTGTACACTGAGCAATGTTACTATATAGTGGCCAACCCCTTTAAGTTATTTTTTTTTTTTTTTTTAAGTTTAATTTTTATGGCCTCCATCATATTATATTTATTTAAAAAATAAAAATAACATTTTCTTAAACCATCACCACCTTTTACAAAACAATTTAAAAAATCACTAAAATAAAAGGCCGTCTGATGTTTTGATGGATGGGACATAAGAATTTAACCCCCTAACGACCATGGGCAAACATTTACGCCCCCCACTGCCTTGGCCTTAATGCAGAAGGGTGTAAATGTATACCCTGCAGGGGTGCTGGGTTATGGAGCGGGCTCAGGAGCTGAGCTGGCTCCATAGGCGGTGAGGACTGGCTGCTATCTGCAGCCACGCCCTCACCATCAATGGCGGGCGGCCATGCGATCGATGCGGCCCGCCATTGATGGTGAAGGCTGTGGTGTTTAAGTGTAAGTGACAGGAGCATTTCCTGTCACTTACTGGTCAGGACCCCCACAGCGTGTCTGCGGGGGTCCCGATTGCATGGCCTGACTGCCGGAGGTCCCTTACCTTCCTCCATGCAGTTAGGTCTTTAGTCTTCTGATACAGTCTGCCACAGGTAGGCTCTATCAGAAGATCGCCGATAACACTGAACCCTGCTATGCTATGGCATAGCAGGGATCAGTGCATGCAATGTAATGCATCAATGTAAAAGTTCCCGGACTAAAAATATGTGAAAGAAATAAGTCCATAAAAGTTTTAAAAAAGGTCCCCAAGCCCCTCTCCTAATAAAAGTGAAAATTACCCCCCTTCCCATTTTTTTTTTTTATAAACCATGTTTTATTGTTTTTATATAATAAACAACATACAGAGGCAAACTGTGGGATAAGTCCCCCAAGAAACAGGTAACATAGAAAGTAGGAACAAAACATATCATACATGATATCCAATTGTGCATATTGCGATTCTAGCTACACATTCCACATTCCTAGGAATATTGATGATCCTGTTCACTAGTTGGGGGGGGGGGGGTAAGGGGGGGAGGGGGAGAGGGAGAGGGAATAAACAATGTTTAAACCAATGACTATATAACTGAGTCATTAATAACTGAATACACATCACATACAGTATAACAGTATCTGGGCAGTATCGATACCGGGTCAATCTGGGTGCGGAATATGTATATTGTAGGGCTTTGGGGTGCTCTACTAGTGTGGGGATGAGGCTAATTGGTTCCTTTGGGTTTAGCCATATGGATTCATATTATGGCCTATTAGAGGAGATTCCTATATTTCAGCCATGGTTGCCAAATTTTTAGGTATTGTTTACTTGTACCCCTCTCCCAACTTACTAATTCCTCTAATCTAGCTAGCTGGTCACATTTGGCCTCCCATTCTGGGATTGGTGGCGCTGTGAGAGATCGCCAATACAATGGGATTAATAGTTTAGCTGCAGTAAGAAGGTGAGTGGCAAGATCATGTTTTTTTGGGTGGAAAGTTCTACTAGGGAGCCAAAGTAAGATTAGTGTATCAGTGAGGTCTAGCGTTGTCCCCAGCACTTTCTCCATAATTCTTTTAACCGTGGACCAGAAGGGTTTTATAATGGTACAGTCCCACCATAAATGTAAATAAGTGCCTGTTGTCTGATGGCAACGCCAGCAAGCGTCTGATGATGTGAGGCCTGCCTTAAACAAAAACGAGGGGGTTTTATACCATCTGGTAAGCAGTTTGTATGAACTCTCTTGGGTCTTCACACAGCAGGAAAACCCATATGAATTATTAGTAAGAGTGGTAATATCCTGCGGTGTGAAGACCTTGTGTAATCCCTTTTCCCACGCTAATATATAAGCAGGTTTATAGTTAGTGGTAGGCTCGGTCAAAGCCGAGTAAAATTTGGACAGCAGCTTTTTAGCGGGTTTTGGAGAGGTGAGTAGTTTGTCCAACCAATTTGCCGGGCGTGAGGGCAAATGGGTCTTTGTGAACTTATTACTTAGCGTAGAGAGATCAGCCAAAGCAACTACATATTGTGGTTGGTTGCGGATAGATGTCGGAAGTAGGTCCTGCAAGTCTTTGACCTTCTGAGGCATGCATGATGCAATATGCTGTCTAGGTAGCCTTTCCCATAGTGGCAGGGGGGTTATTCTTTTCCCTAGCAAGTATGCTGGTATTAGTGTCAGGGGCATTTGTGGAGATGGTGGGTGAAATGAAGCTGAGGATTTATATAGAGTGTGGGCAGCTAGAATAGATGCTTTTAGCACTGGATATTTGGAGAAATGTGGGCTCATAGTAATGTGACTGGTCCATAGACACACCATGTCAGTATTCGATATTAGGGACAGTTCCATGTGCAGCCATGGAGGGCACTTTTCAGTAGCAGGGGAAGCGAGCCAGCACCATCTACTTAATAAGGAAGCAGTGTGATATAGACGTAGTTCTGGCAACCCAAAACCACCGTTAGATTTCCTAAGTCTGAGATAGCGGTGTACAAGTCTAGGGGGTTTGTTAGCCCATATAAACTGGGAAAAAAAAGTCGGCGTGTCTGTGAGAAGAAGAGGGTTGGTATCTGTATAGGGAGGGCTTGAAACATGTATAGGAATTGGGGGAGAATATATGTTTTAAGATAGTTTTTTCTACCCATCCAGGACATGAAGGGGATATTAACTTTTTTCAAGCCCGTTTTGGTTTTGGCTAAGAGGGTTGTGTAATTTGTTGTATATAGAAGAGCGGGGTCGGGGGTCACTTGTATACCTAAGTAGCGGATAGATGAGGTGGCCCAGGTGAAGGGGAGAGAGATGCACAATTTATTAAAGATATGGGTAGGGGTATTAATGTTGAGGGCCTCGGACTTTGTGACACTTCGCTGAATGAGTCAAACAGGGTAATCAGCCGGGGAATAGTCTTAGAGGGGTTTGTTATGAAAAGGAGCCGATCATCTGCGAAGGCTGCTGTTTGTGTTCAAATCCTCCAATCTTAATGCCTGTCAGCTGGCTATCTTGTCATATGCGCTGGATAAGGGTTTTGAGGGTGAGAACAAAAAGGGAGGGTGATAGGGGGCAACCTTGCCTGGTTCCGTTGCTAATATGGAATGTAGGCGATAAGGTCCCATTGACCCTTATTCGGGCATGTGGACTAGCATATAGTGATAAAATGGCTGATATGAAGGCAGGGGGGAATTAAAATTTACTCAGGGTCGTTGATATGAAGGCCCAGTTTACGCGATCAAATGCCTTCTCGGCATCTGTGCCGAGAAGGACTAGTGGCAAGCCTGTGACTCTAGCATGACAGATTGCATTAATGACTCTCACTGTGTTGTGTTTCCCTTCTCTCATGGGGATAAATCCCACCTGTTCGGGCCCAATAAGGGCGGGGTAGCAAAACATTTATTCGGTGTGCCAGCAACTTCGCCCACCATTTAACATCTGCATTAAGCAGAGAAATCGGCCGGTAACTCTGGCAAAGATCAGTGGGTTTACCCTCTTTTGGCAGCACCATAATGTATGCTTCCAGTGATTGGTGAGGAAGTTGCTGGCCAGCGAAGATGGAATTGCATAGGGCTGTGAAATGGGGCAAGAGGGCCTCCTTAAATTTCTTATAATAAAGTATCGGGAGGCCGGCTGATCAAGGGGCCTTTCCCGTGGGGATGGAGGAGAGAATGTCACGCCCCCCCCTTCCCATTTTATACATAAAACACATAAAAATAATAAAGCTAACAAATAATACCGTGCGTAATAATCCGATCTACTAAAATAAAACATTAATATTCCTGCACAGTGAACGACGTGAACAAAAAGTGGTAAAACAAATGCAGAGATCGCTTTTTAAAATGATTTTAAAAAATGATACAATTATAAAAAGTGATCCATACGTTTCATCTAGAAAAAAATCTTACTAATAAAAACTAGAGATCATGGCACAAAAAATGATAGTGTATCTTGACCTAGAATTATTTCCTGCATTGCTTCTCTGGTTTTGTGACTTCTGGCTCTTGACTATTTGACTACCCTCCTGGATTCTGTATTGTACTGTGCTGCTCGTGTGTTATTGACCCGGACCTCTGACATTGCCTTATTGTGTGTGTTTGTCTTGTTTTGTTCTGTGTGGCACTTAAGTTGAGAACAGGGTTTGCCATCCATTTCTCCTAGAACACCATTCACACTAGGCAGGAGCACGTTGCTATGGCTGAAGTTGCAAACACACAAAAACACAAAAAATGCAACAGCTCACCGCAATGGCAAAATACAGACTTTTTAAAATGTTTTTTGTGTGTTTGCAACTTCAGCCATAGCAACATGCTCCTGCCTACTGTGAATGGTGTTCTAGGAGAGCTGACCAAGTTTGTCTTTTTTTCCCCTGTGTTCCAGATGGGGGAGTGGCTGCCTCTACTTGGTCATGCACTTCACCTATCCCACCCAGATGGTGTAATTACTTGTGCCAGTATAAGACAGATCTTGCATGCCCAGAGCATAGGCATATTTCATGTCATAGTACAGTGTAGGACTGCCCCGTGTATGAGGCCACCGTAATGTGGTGGAGTAGTTTACACCATTTGTGGGGGTTTTTTTGGCAGTTGGGGGGGGGGCTACTTTTAACTATTTTCATGTCTGTAGTGGGTCTGTATCTTGTCATTGCGGTGAGCTGTTGCATTTTTTTTTGTTTTTGTGTGTTAGCCGTCCAGTTGTCAGTTGTCGTTTAGGGCTTCTAAGGTAAGTTGGTAGGGACAGCGGGGCGGGTGCCAGCTTCAGGGCCCTCTGGTCCTTGTGTCATCCTGTAGCTGAATCCTAACAATCCCTCAATATATTAAAGGAGAAATCCGGGCTGGGGTGATTTTTTGCAGATTGCCAAGGGGTTGTGTTAAAAGCTACAACATGGACTCACCTCCCCGCCTTAGCCGCTGACATCACATCCCAGGTCCTCTCTAACCAGGAAGCAAGCGAGGGACCAGAGCTGATTGATACCAGTATCAGAGCTGGATCAAGATATGTGGGTCTGTGTAACTTCTTTCATCCTCCCTGGCACACTGCCAAAATTCACCCCAGCCCAGAATTCTCCTTTAGGGTGCGTTCACACCTACAGGATCTGCAGCAGATCTGCAGCAGATTTGATGCTGTGTTCAGTTATTTAAATGAAATCTGCTGCAGAAAATCAGCTGCAGATCCTGTAGGTGTGAACGCACCCTTAAGGGACACTTATTGTTCACAGCAACAGGACCTTTAATTTTTTTTTCCATTTGTCCATTGTACATTCCAATATGAATGACACAGTGGGCAGTTTTGCAGTATGGAGGCACATAACACATTTTGAAATTACAGAGGCACCATTTCTGTATGGGGGCATAGGAGGCACTTTTATAGTATTAGTGCACAAGAGGCATTGTTACTATATGGGACATATTATATGGAGTGGCCGCACATTAAAAGAAAAATAAAAAGTTATTCTTACCCGTCCGCGCTCTTCCTATGTCTCTTTGTGGCACTCTGATCCCGTCTTGTCATCTTCTCTGGTGAAGGCCCGCTCAGCTAATCACAGGCTGACTGGGACGGGGCAGCTCTGCATCCTATGATTGGTTAAGTGGGCTGTCACTCTTGTCTCTAGAGTGACAATCCACACAGCCAATCACAGGCCGGGGTGCTGTTTTGTCCCTGTGAGCCTGTCCTTGGCTGAGTAAGCTGACACTCCTTAAAGAAGAGTGACAGAACTTTCAGCCAATCACAGACCGTGGTGCTGTCTCATCCCAGTTAGCCTGGAATTGGCTAAGTGGGCCTTTACTGGAGAAGACGACGGAACCGGACAAGAGAAAAAGGACCCTGGGGGAGCATGAACATGTAAGCATAATGAGTGACACTAACCTAAACTTTACATTGAAGTTTGGCAATCCTCGCCCATCCTCGCTCATCTCTAAATGCAACCTTTCAATTTGTTTTTTATCTGCGGCCCATTTACAAGTTAAAGACCCTTTTAGTAGGACATGAAGGAGGCAAGCTTGAGGCTTGCACCCCTTATTGGTTATGGGGGTGCTCTTGCCGAGTTTCCTCTTATTAGTGCAGCAACAGTGTGGACGCAACCACACTAGAAGACAAGTGCTAGACCAAAAAGCAAGACCAGACACAATTGTTTCTCTGTTGGCCTCCTCCTCATCTTTCCAAAACTTACTATTGCTCTCAGCTACTTGACCTGCAGCCTTGGTCGCCCATTTCACTGCACTAAATAAAATAACTCTATCTAATTCATGAATCTATTCACTTATATGTAGATGCCCAAAGGTCGATGTAATGACCCCTGTCTGCCAGGAATTTATAAAGTCGCCCGAGAAGGATATCACAGCTGCTGCTATGACTGCCTCCCATGTTCAAATGGGGAATTTGCAAATCAATTTGGTAAATTATTTCATATTTTATTTTATTATAATATAAATGAAGATGTGTTCATAAGATATCTATTGTGCAAGCAACGTCTGTGGTATAATCTCTTAAATGGATATTTCCTTTTTTTCTTTTTACATTGGGTTTTAGCAGTAAGGGGTGGCACAATGCCTTCGCTGCTGTTGCAGCTGTTGCAGCTCTAGTTACATAGCTTCCCTAAGGGTAATGTCTATTCTAATCCTGACATACATTTGTAACTGTGCCAGAACAAAGGCAGCCCTACAGTTTCCAACACAGCCCTTTTTGGCAGCAGTGGTGCTGTGTCCCTGTTATCATTACACCCTTACTGCAGCCATTATATATTTATTGTTCACACTCTTTAATAACGGGATAGATAGATAGATAGATAGATAGATAGATAGATAGATAGGAGATAGATAGATAGATAGATAGATAGATAGATAGATAGATAGATAGATAGATAGATAGATACTACAGTTCTTGGCACACCTGTGATCAGGTAGTATGTATTTCTATGCTCTAGGCTGAAGATCTGCACTTTAGAGTTCACCATTAGGTGTTGCTCTATTCTTAGGTCCTTAGCACAGCTGAAGGGAATATAATGGGTTAACATTGCGCTTTGATATGTTTGCTATTTTTTCTCCAGTCCTTGAGCTGGGTACCTCAAACACTTCCAGCTATTACAGGTCTGAGTTATTTCCTTTCCAGAAAGTTCCCTACCAATGAGAGATTATTCCTGTCTTTCCCTATAAAGCTCCCTGATGATTCCTGCTACAGAGTTTCTAGTCTAGAGGTGGTATAGAGAGGAGTTCTGGGTAGCTGGTGTCCCTGTTCCAGTATGCATTGCTAAAGTGTAAGTGGGGTAACTAATACTAAGGTTCAACCTTCACCTATGTCTGGAGCAAAGTGCAACTACAACCAAAATACTCCATTGGTCTTTGCTTAGTCATCTATGGTAATCTTGAGTGGCTAGCTACACCAGGTAGTTCTAGCCCGGTTCCTGTGCTACCAGAACTGACACTCTATGATCTCTCTGGCAAGATGCACTATTCTCCAAACAGTGGGTATTGATCATTCTCCTATTAAGTATTCTTCAACCAAGTCACCTTGACAGAGTTCTGCTACTTCCTAGGTAAGGTCCCCTTGGTTGCATATTCCTACAAGTCTATATTACAAGCCCAACCTAACTTAACCTACAGTACTACAAGTCAAGTCTAAATATGCAAAACCTATGCATACCTACAGTATATACCAAAGCACCCAGATCAAGTGATCGGTGTTGTCTACCTTATGAAAGGATGTACAATATTTTTTGATATTGCACCTTATTGCCATGTATATTTTTGTATTGCTCTGAAAACTACAGTAGACTGTTCACCTGTTTAAGTACTGGACTCTGTTTTTCTTTGGCTCTTGCACCTAAACCTGTTCAACCTAAAAATTGTGTTTCAGTGTATTTGGCGATGCACAATACCATTCCTTGCCACTGTGACAAGTGCCTAGTCGGTTCAATAACACCTAGACAGCTAACACCTAGTGCCTCTGGGTCACTGCAGATAAACGGATAAATGCTGACTAGTTACTCAGTTTATCTGCTTTTTATTCCCAGACAGTGAAAATTGCCAGCGATGTCCTGACCATGAATGGCCGAATGAGGGGAAGAACAATTGTGTTGTGAGATATGTGGAGTTTTTGTCCTATGAGACTGATGTTGTTGCTTTAGTCTTCTCCATCATCTCCATATTACTCTCTCTTATAACTTTATGTATAATTGGAATATTCACTTTATTCCGGAACATTCCCATTGTCAGAGCCAATAATCGGACCCTCAGCTTCATTCTCCTGATCTCTCTCGTGTTCAGCTTACTCTGTGTGTTTCTCTTCATCGGTCGCCCAGTGGATATAACCTGCATGCTGAGACAAATCTTCTATGGGGTCTTCTTCACAGTAGCCGTGTCTTCTGTCCTGGCCAAGACCATCATAGTCTGCATAGCATTCAAGGCCACCAGACCTGACAGTCCCTGGAGAAAGTGTGTGGGGGTTAAGCTTCCTTATACTGTAGTGTTGGTCTGTTCATCTATTCAGATCCTGAATGCAGTTATCTGGTTGTCACTGTCTCCTCCATATCAGGAGTATAACCTGGATTATCCTGGGAAGATCATCATTCAGTGTAATGAAGGGTCAGTCTTGGCCTTTTACCTCATGTTGGGTTATATGGGGTTTCTGGCAGCGGTGAGCTTTGTTCTAGCTTTCCTGGTGAGGACATTACCTGATATCTACAATGAGGCCAAGTACATCACCTTCAGCATGCTGGTGTTCTGCAGTGTCTGGATCTGTGCCATCCCGGCCTATCTGAGCAGTACAGGGAAACACATGGTCACTGTAGAGATATTCGCCATATTGGCCTCAGGGGGAGGAATATTGAGCTGCATGTTTTTACCAAAATGTTACAATATCCTGATGAAGCCGGAAGAGAAGAGTTCTGAACACTTGTTACGCATTATGTGAATGATTCTCTATAGGGAATATCATCCATGTTGTGGTCACTGTTCAGTTTCTGTATTCGGGTGCTTCATCATTTCTTTTTGCTTGTATACATGGTTTAGTGCTGGCATCTATGTGTATAAGTACATATACTGTAATTACCTCATCCACTATTCCCAGGAACACTATAGATTATTAAAGCTACAAACACAAATACAAGACCCATCAACCTGAACCTGATTTTAACCTGCAGTCAACAAGGGAAATTTATTAAATTTTGTGTAGAGTAGCAGTTGCCCATATCAACCTATCAGATCGCTTCTTTAATTTTTTTAAAGACATCTGAGAAATGAAAGTTGGACTCTGGTTGTTATTAGCAGCAGCTCCACTTTTCCTTTTAATATATCTTTCCCAAAATGCAGACTCAATGGGAGGAAACAAAAGCTTTCCGATTTACCCAAAGCAATTAATCATTGTTCAGGTTTGTACTAGAGCTCATAAATCCATGAATGGTCAACTGGGATTGGCTGCACTTGGCAAATCAAAGGGGGTGTTTACTTTATGGATATTTATTAATAAATAAAGTATACTGAAAATAAAGCACATGATGTTCAGACATTCTTTGATGTATGATAACGCTCATTCCTCTTGTTCACTTCCCCCCCCACACACACACACACAGTGAATGGATCCTCTGTCCATAAGATGGCTTCCATCGGAGGGACATGTGACCAGTGCACAAAACTCTTTCCTCTAGTCCTCTATCTCTTGGATGCAGTGTACAACCACTCCCTCAGAAGACAACTTATAAAAGGAGAATCCATCCTGCCGGAAACAGAAATAAGGTGTGAGGTTTTATTATACATTAATATAAAGTAGCTCTAACCTCCCCCCTTTATCTGTGGGTACCTACGTTATTATCTGCAATACTATGTTTTTTTCTATAATATTGTGGTAGATACTTGTGATCAAAGTATTTCAGGAGTGATACCTTCTATTGGCCAACATAAAATTGTTGGCCAATTTTTTGTTGGCCAATAAAGGTGTCACTCCTAAAATACTTTGATCACTAACACAGTAACACTAACACAGTACCATACTACTTTATTTCTATAAGAAAGAATCAAACTTTTTTATGAGCCTAAAAAACAACATGTTAACAGCGAACTTAGCTGTAGACACAACCTACACTTACAGTTTAAGGAAATGTTTACACATGGTATGAGACCGGCCATTCTGTGACTTAGCCAGGTCACAGAACGGCTGGTGTCAGAGAAGATCATCCCGGCTGGTACTGCAGTATTGGCCGGATGATCTTTATTTCTGATGAATTGGTATGCGGGTGCAGCCGCAGATAACTGGCATGTCAGTTTTTCGTGCGGCAGGATGGAATACCGACCGGAGCGTACACTATGTGTATATGCTCTGGCCGGGATTCCATTCATTCAAATTTAATAACTGTTTTGCATAAATCACGAACGTTCTTGCAAATTGCTGATTTATGTAAAACATAGTGTCAGGATTGTATCTCTGCGGAGTGTGATGCGCCCCTCAGCTCATGCTGTGCGGCCGAGAAGGCGCTGATTTTCTTGTATTCTGTTTCTGTGTTTTCTTTTGCAGTGTCTGAACACTGGTTTATCTGCTCACTTTTGGATTCTGATTTTGTACTTTTGCTGCCTAATTGTTGTGACTCGGACTGTTTACTATTCTTTATTGTGTTTGTTTGTCTGTTTTGATCTGTGTGCACCTATACTAGTATAGGGTACGTCTTTGTGGTTGTCCGCGGCTGCCTAGGGCCGTTTGAGGCAAGTAGATAGGAACAGTTGTTGGGTTCAGGGTCAGAGCTCACTGTGTTGTCTTGTCCCTGACGTCCGGTTCCTGACACATACGTTGTGTGAACATGGCCTGATACTGAACTATTCAAAAATATTGGTGAAGCCCACCAGGAACAGTGTTTTTGGCCTCGGCGATTCTCTAACAGACTGGAAGTGAAGGGGCTGTACAAATAGCGTCTTGCTGTAAAATATTAATATTAGAGATGAGTGAATCACTCGCAAATTTGTTTTGCGAAGTTCGCAAATATTCGCACAAAATTGTGAATATTCGCAAATCGCATACAAATTTAAATAAAAACAGGCAAACTATAATAGCTATACAGTGTAGCAACTTTTTCAACAGCTGTTGCTGTGTCAAAAGTTGAAAAAAAGTCATAAAAAAAAATGTCAATCAGCCTGTCAATCAATAAATTTGCGCTATGGACAGTAGTGGACGTTGGTAGATCAGCGACAAAAACTCAATTTTCTCCCAGGACAGCAGTGGACATTGGTAATTGAGCAACCAGTGAGTTATTAAGATGGACACTGTGTTCACTGTGACTTCCTAGAATACACACCCAGCACCTAGTGACTTGGTATAATGCACACCCAGCACCCAGTGACTTCCTACAATGCACATTCAGCAGCCAGTGACTTCCTATAATGCACACCCAGCACCCAGTGACTTCCTATAATGCACACCCAGCACCCAGTGACTTGGTATACTGGACAATTGCTTCACTGCTTCCAGAGAAAACCACAACAATCCACCCTCCTCTCCTCTGTGTCCCTATCTCTCTGTATTTCTCACCTTGCTGAAACCTACCGTCCACTATACACAGCTGACTGGACGCCTCCAGGAAGGCAATCACCTATATAGGGGGAGGGGGAGTAGTGGGGTTTGAAACTGAATGGACGGGTACAAGGAGGGATTCTGGATAATTTCTTGCTCCTGCAAAATAACAATTCTGTTAGCTAACATGTGCGACTGCGATTGCGGCCGCCATGTTTAATGAATTTGCGAAGGTAATCTGGCTAATTCGCAGAGTGCAACAAGGCAATTTAAACGCCCGATTTGTTGTGAATCTCAATTTGCCAGATTCGCTTTGCTCATCTCTAATTAATATGATGCAGTTGACCAAGAACAGATTTTTCAGCTGATGAAAATGCTTCCAGTCCATTGTCCCATTCACTTTGTATCTGTAAGAATGGGAGGAATATGTAAAAGCAGCCGCACCATATGACTCAACCTCCAATTTAACTATTTGCAATTCTCTCAGTCCAGGCCTTCTTCAGAGCCCTTCTCCTGCCATAATTTGTTTTACTTGTTATAAAAAGATACAAATTCCACATAACCAGAAATATAATTTTTGTACAAAGTGTAAATGACAATGAAGAAATAGCTCTGTGGACCCATAAGTATGGAAACATAAATATAACACACACGTAAGTATTTTAACATTTTAAAAACTAGATCGTGAGCAGCTTAGGCCCCTTTGTAGCAGAGGGGTAAGTAGTCTGTTGTGTCTAATGACCTCCGTCCTTCAACTGAACGGCAAAAATTATTCATTTTAAAATGTAAAACCAGCAAAGATTATTTAATAGCCTATATAGTCGTACTATAACAGTCAAATGTATACCAGATATGTCCAATTGGTTGAGCCAATTTAATAGCCTAATTTATTTAATTTTAATTTATTTAATAGTCTATATAGTCGTACTATAACAGTCAAATGTATATCAGATATGTCTAGTTGAGGCCACGATAGATAAAAGTTGAGAAATACACAATTTCCCTAAAAACAGAAAGCACACTCCAAATAATGATCAGGGTACGCCACAATATACTACTACGCCCATTTTGGATGATTAGGCACATTAAAAGAAGATAAAGAGAAGTGTATAACAGAAGGGTACTGCACTAAACAGTGAAGGTGAGGATTCCGATTGGAATATAAGGGAAAAGTAGGTGACATAAATATGTTTAGTAAAAATCTTACAATGAACACACTGGTGGAGATTTATCAAACATGGTGTAAAGTGAAACTGTCTCAGTCGCCCCTAGCAACCAATCAGATTCCACCTTTCATTCCTCACAGACTCTTTGGAAAATGAAAGGTGGAATCTGATTGGTTGCTAGGGGCAACTGAGCCAGTTTAACTTTACACCATGTTTGCTAAATCTCCCCCAATGATTATATATTATATAAAAAAAGTGTTTGTCAATTTTACATGGATAATAATAATAATAATAATAATAATAATAATAATAATAATACTGTACAACTAATTTTAACTTTTGGGGAAAGAACCAATTATGATTATCTTTATTAAATCAAACCTGCTGATTCCAAATCTATATTCAGTTTTGCTGTAGTACGTCACCATTTTTTGTAAATTTAGGATGAACTTTAACAATGGTATTATGTGATATATAATAACAAGCTTACTAAGCATGTTTATTTACGTATCGTGATATCATAGATTTCACAGATGATTAGAATAGTTGTTTAAGGAGATTTCTCTACATAGATGAAAGGAGAGCTCTGATTGGTTGCAATGAGCAACAAAGAAAGTTTTAGAGCTGGTCAGTTTTTATACATGTCCCCCTTTATTTCTATTCCATTAATAACCAAAAGACGTACCTTATTTATGTAGGCCATTTACAGAAGTTATGTCGTCTGTGGACTCTATGATATCTGTGTCCCCCCTCCCCCCCCCCCCCCCTTTCCACACACGCACATTTAATTTACTCTGTTCACCGTGCAGGAAAAAATATTGTTAAACTTTAATAGATCGGACAATTTTGCACACTATGATAAGAAATATGTTTATGTTTTATATATTTTTATATATTTTTATTTGTATAATGGGAAAGGGGGTAATACATCTTTATTGGGGCAGGGCCGATCACATTGAAACGTCCCTGCACACATTAAAACCCCTTCACAGCCGAGAACATTTATATACAGTATGTTCCTGCTGCACGGAGTATGCCGTATGGCTAACGTGAAGGGGTTAAAGTTCTTTATAAATCTACAAAAAATGGTGAAGTGCTACAGCAAAACTAAATTTACATATGCAACCAGCATGTTTGATGTAATAAAGATAATCATAATTAATTGCTGTTTATTTTTATCTGTTGTACAGTGTTATTACAATTTCTAGCTTTACCTTAGATTTTCCTGAAATTGGTGGGTCGCACTGTAAGGGCAGGAGCGATGGATCCGCTGAACCACTGATAGCGAAGGTGTAAGTTGCACCAGGGAGCAGATTCTAAGAGGCTGTTAGTTTTAACCAGAGCCCAGCAAAAGGTGGGTTGGACTTGCTGGGCATGCGACCCCCAGGTCATTACCCCTGGATTGACTTGCTTATGGAGGCAGGCGAGGTGCCACTGGTGACACGTAGGCGGCAGGCAGGGCCACAGCAGGACTCACGGATGAAAGTGGGCTGGAACCAGGATCAGCAGACACTCTACAGGTATCATGGGCAGTAATCACTGGCAAAGCTGGAACTATGTGTTAGGGAAGCATGCAGAGGCTTCTGTCCTTGACAGTGTAGACACCAGATGAGAATGCTTGCAGAGGAGGAGGAAAAATGGGCTTCCTAGAAAACTAAATAAGGACCACAGGCTTTAGAACAGAGAGACGTGGAAGGAGTTTAGGAAACACATGGAGGGAGGCAGAAAGATCTTATAGCAAACCGGATTGATGCATCTCCGCACCATGAATGGTCCAAGAAAATGTGGGCCCAACTTGTAGCTCGGGATTTTCAGCCATACATACTTGGTGGACAACAAAACGTTGTCACCGGGAGATAAAGTTAGCCTGAGACTACATCCAACCAGTGGCATGCATCAGGGATTTGTTGAGTTTGTTCCCATATGGACTCAAAATCTTTGACCAGTTCGTCCACAGCAGATACCTTGGTGGATGTTGGACAAGGGTGTTGACTGTTGGTCTCAGGGTAATAAGCCAAAGAAAAATCTAACTTCACCTGGAGGTGGGAACAGAACACACCAAAACCTGGAAACAATTTCAGGTCCCCTGTCTGAAATGATATGTTGAGCCAGGCTATGCAACCTGAAGATATGCTGGACGAAAAGGCTGGCCAGACGATTAGCAGATGAACCGGGAAGAGGCACAAAATAAGATATTCTGAAAAACCGGTCCATAAGCACCCAAGGGTAACAAAGTCCTTGGCAATATGCATCCAAGGGCGATCTGGAAGTCTGAAGTAGATTGGCTAGTTTCAGACAGGAGATCTTGTTTTGGGGCAAGAGGCCATATAGTCCTTAACATCCCTGGGAAGACTTTGCAACCAGTAATGTCGAGAGATCAACTGTCCAATCTTATGGACTCCAGGATGTCCGGCGATCCCACTTTAGAATTCTCCTTCTGAGCGCTGGGTGCACATAGGTCTTGCCAGGAGTGACATTCTGAAGAACTGAGGTGGCTACTGGTACCAAACAAGATGATGTATCCAAGAGACGGAAGGCTGGACTGATGGAACACACCCTTCTCCAACTTGGCATTGAGGCGATTGGCTCTTAATCTGGGGAGTAGAAGAGTTTTTCTTGGATATAAGTTGAGAAGGACAGAAGATGCTTGTGCTGGCTGCTTGAACACACCGAAACTCTGACAGGAAGGCCTGAAAATTGGCGGTGACCAGATCTTCCTGATCCCATAGTGGAGTAGCCCAAGCCAAGGCCTTCCCCTCAAGGAGACTAATGACAAATGCTACCTTGGACCGCTCTGTGGTGAACTGGTTGGCCATGCATGAGCTCGATGTAGATGGTACACTGGCAGACGAACCCTCTGCACATCTTGGGATCTCCACTATACTTGCTCTGCAGTGGTGGGATAGGTTTGGTCCCAGGGGAGATGCCACTAGCAATAGAGGAAATGAAGGTGCTGGAGAAACATTGTTGAGCTAACAGAAGCTGCCGCAGCATGACAAGCAGCTGATGCAACTACTGGGACCGCTGTGTAATCTGCTGGTTCTGCTGAGCGACCACTCTCGTGGACATCTGGCACCTTGCCAGGATCCATGGTTGGAGCCTACTGTAACAGCAGTAATTACAGGTTCTGTTATGACTGCACCTGGATCTTTAATTTGGTCCTCAGTTCACAGGATACGGCTGAGAATACACTTTTGAGCACTATCCTATTTCTCTGCCCCACCTATCTTTTCCTTGCTGAACTATTTCTGGCTGCCTCATGGTTAACTTTTGTTTTGCTTTAGTGATTGACAGCTGGTCTTTCCAGTTACCCTTGTTGTATCTGTTCCAACTGTTGTTTAATCACCTTCTTGACTGGGTTCCTGATCTCGAATAAAAGGTCTAAGTGTCTAATTGCCCTGACCTTTTTGGATTGTGGCTTGACTTTGGATTATGTTTTTGTACCTCTTCTGCCCACTTTTTGTGACCTCGGCCTTTTTGACCATCCCTACTTATTTGTCTGTTCTGTCTGTGTTTTGTGTTTACACATATATTAAGTCTGGGACAGTTGTCCGAAGCCACCTAGGGTAGATTGTAAAAAGTAGGCAGGGACAGTAGGTTGGGACAAGTGTAGGGTTCACAATCCAGGTCTTTCCCGCCCTTCCCTGGCCGAGTGAAGCACTATTCATAACAGGCTCCTTTTATTAACCCTTAGACGACCCAGGGCGTATAGTTACGCCATGGAAGTCTGTCCCCAGACGACCTAGGGCGTAACTGTACGCCCTGGGTGTTTCTCCCGCTATGAAGCGCGCTCCGGAGCGGAGCGCGCTTCATAGCAGGTGGGGGCCGGCTGCAATCAGCAGCCGGGACCTCACCGGTAATGACACGCTGCAGCGATCGCGCTGCCGCGTGTCATTAACTCCTTAAACGCCGTGATCGCGGCGCGACCGCGGCGTTTAAGTGTAAGTGACAGGGGGAGTCCCCTGTCACCTACCGATCGGGACCCCCGCAGTGTGACTGCGGGGGTCCCGATCGGTAAAACGGGCCGCCGGAGCTCTCTCACCTGCCTCCGTGCGGTCCGATCGGCGCTCTGGTCACTGAGCCTGCACAGGCAGGCTCAATGAGCAGAGCGCCGATAACACTGATCAATGCTATGCCTATGGCATAGCATTCATCAGTGTAAAAATCCAAGTAGTGAATGTAAAAGTCCCCCAAAGGGACTTCAAATGTGTAAAAAAAAAAAAGTTAAAAACACTAACACACTACCCCAAAGCCCCTCCCCCAATAAAAGTTGAAATCACCCCCCTTTCCCATTATATAAATAAAACATATAAAAATAAATAAATAGATAAACATATAATATACCGTAGCGTGCGTAATTGTCCGATCTATTAAAATATAACAAGCGTCATTGCGAACGGTAAACGGCGTACACGAAAAGAGGGAAAAAAGTGCGCGGATTACCGATTTTATGTTACATTATATATATAAAAAAATTAATAAAAAGTGATCAAAACGTCCGATCTTCACAAATATGGTATTAATAAAAACTAGAGATCATGGCGGAAAAAATGACACCCCATACAGCCCCGTAGGTGAAAAAATAAAACCGTTATAAGCGTCACAATAGTCCCATTTTATTTATAATTAATTGCCAAAAAAAAGGATTTCATTTAAAAAAAATATATAACATTAGAGAATCTGCGTAAACCTGCATATGGTTGTGTTCGTACTGACCTATAGAGTAATGGTATCATGTCGCTTTTACCATATAGTGCATTACGTAGACACAGGAACCCCCCAAACGTTACCATATTGCATTCTTTTTTGCGATTTCACCAATTTATATCTTCATAAATAATATATTTGGAATTCCATCATACATGTTATGGTAAAATGAATGACGCCATTACAAAGTACAACTATTCCTGTAAAAAACAAGCACTTACATGGCTTGTAGATAGAAAACTGAGAGTGCTAGAGCTCTTAGAAGGGGAGGAGGGAAAAACGGAAACACTAAGATCAAAATTTGCGCGGTCCACTGGGTCATTTTGGGCCTGGTCCTCAAAGGGTTAAAAGCCAGATGTGGGAACTGGCGAGTTCTTCCATTCTACAAAAACGATCCATTTCTGTGTTCCATGCCCTAAATGAAGGTTCTTGGCGTTTAATGCCATAGGGTGGGTATTAATATTTTGCTGCTGTGAGCATATATGTAGTTAGGTTACATTTTTTAGGTAAAAAGGATAGACAAGGGCCTCACAGTAAGATAAGGGGAGCAGAAAGAAGAATTTTGGTTCCTATGATTTTGAAGATTGTGTCTAAAATAGAAGACCAGAAGTTTTTAAGTGATGGACAGGTGATCCGAGATTGCGAAATATTACCAGGAGATTTTCCACACCTCCAGCATAGGTTATGTTGAGATAGATTAAGGGTGTGTAACCACTCCAGAGTTCTATACCATCTGGTTAAAATTTTGCATGAGTTCTCCTGTACTCTCACACATCTTTAGAAACCAAAAGAATTTTTACTGTCTTGGTTTCATGTGTTGTAAACGTGAGTCCTAATTCTTTCTCCCAAGCTAATATATACTGTAACTCGGTTTAACAGGAGAAATATGGAAAAGTACTTTTTAATAGGTGATGGAGATTAGCTTTTCAGAAGGTTTTGGGAGAAGTGATAGTTCATCTAGCCAAGATGGTTCAGTGATTACCGATAATTTCCTCTTAAGTGATCTGAATACCTGTCTCATATGCAATTGAGCTAAAAATTGCGTCCTAAACTTAGAGGAGGAAGGGAGTAACTCTATTGGGTCTTTTAAATCTGTTTTGTAGGCCTCTTTGACTTTTTTGTTTGTTTTTGAGTTCATCCCACATGTCTCTGTGGATGAGGGTTAAAATTAAATATGTAGTTAGATCATTCAATGGGGCAATAGGTGAAAGTAATTTGGAGGTGTAATGGTGCGTTTACACAGGAAGATTTATCTGACAGATTTTGGAAGCCAAAGCCAGGAATGGATTTGAAAAGAGGATAGATCCCAGTCTTTCCTTTATAACCTGATCCCTGTTTATAGTCTGTTCCTGGTTTTGGCGTCAAAGATCTGTCAGATAAATCTGTCTGTGTAAACGCACCATTAGAAGAGGACACAGAGGTGGGGCATAGATAAATTGGAATTTTTTTTACCTGGGTGTAGTCCTATCATGGTAGTTTCATGAAATAAAAATACCTAAATTTCTCAAGTAATTTACCAAATAAATAACTATGACATTAATATATCAACCACAAATATTTGGACCATTGTTTTTAATTAAAAAAAAACTGAATGCTAAAAGATAAGAGAAATCTATTCTGTTTTTTTTTTTTTTTTTTTTTGTGACCATTATTTTAACCCCTTAAGGACAGAGCCTGAAATGGCCTTAATGACAGAGACAAATTTTATGAATATGACCAGTGTCACTTTATTCATTAATAACTTCGGGATGCTTTTACCTATCCGTCTGATTTTGAGATTGTTTTCTTGTGACATATTGTACTTTACATTTCTGGTAAATTGGAGTCGATACTCATAACGAATCTTTATGAAAAAAACCCAAATAATGTGAAAAAATGTGAAAAACTGCATTTTTCCAACTTTGAAACTTTTTTGCGTATACAGAAAGTGGTTATACCACATAAATTATATATTAAATAGCATTAGCAACATGTCTACTTTATGTTGGCGGCATTTATTAAATGATCTTTCATTTTTTTTAGACAATAGGAAGCTTAAAACATTAGCAGCAAATTTTCAAATTTTCAGTAAAATTTCAAAATCAGATATATTTAGGGACCTGTTCAGGTTTACCCAAGTGTATTTGAGGGGCCTGTATGTTAAAAATCCCCACAAAGCACCCCATTTCAGAAACTGCACCCCCCACACTCTGCAAAAGCATATCCAGAAAGTGTTTTAACCATTATGGAAGTCACAGAAATAAAAGCTAAGTGTGTAAGAAATTTGAAAATTTTAATTTTCTGTGCAGAGATTTTATTGTAATCCAATATTTTTCATAATTATAAACCTATTACCAGAGAAATGCACCCAAATAATTATTGCCCCGTTTCTGCAGTTTATAGAAATACCCCATATGTGGCCCTATTGCACTATTTGATGCAACCACAAGCCTCAGATACAAAGGAGCGCCTAGTGAATTTCAACGCCTCCGTTATATTTGGTCATTTCTGACTGTACCACTTAAGGTTGGCAGAGGCTCTGGGGTGCCAAAACCTAAAAAACACCCCTAAAGGGACACCATTTAGAAAACTACACCCCGCAAGGAATGTAACAAGGGGTGCGGTGAGCATTTGGACCCCACAGGTGCTTCACAGATTTTCCGAATAATATGGCGTGAAAAAAGAAAAATGTATTTTTTACACTAAAACGTTGTTCTAGCCTTCAATTTTTCATTTTCTTAAAGGGATAAGAGGGAAAAAAAGACACAAAATGTGTAGCGCAGTTTCTCCCGAGTACGGAAATACCCCACATGTGGCGATAAAGTGCTAAGGGGGCGCAGGACGAGCCTCCAAAGGGAAGGAGCGCCAATTTCCTTTTGGAAGCTGAATTTCACTGGAAAGGATTTCAAGGGCCATGTCGCATTTACAGAGCCCTCGTGCTGCCAAGACACTGGAAACCCCTCACAAGTGACCCTATTCTGGAAACTACACCCCTTTAAGGAATCTAACAAGGGGCACAGTGAGCATATGGACCCCACTGGTGACGGGCACAAATGTGGAACAATGTGACGTAAAAGTAAAAAATTTAATTTTTTCACTTTCATGGCACAAATGTGCCCGTCATCAAGGGGTCCATATCCTCATAATGGGGTCACTTGTGGGGGGTTTCCAGTGTTTTGGCAGCACTAGGGCTCTGTAAATGCGACATGGCGTTCATCATCCATTCTAGCCAAATCCAACCTCCAAAATCCAAATGGCGCTCCTTCCCTTCGGAGGCTTGCCCTGCGCCCACATGGTGCTTTATGTCCACATGTGGGGTATTTCCGGACTCGGGGGAAATTGCTCTACACATATTGTATGTTTTTTTCTCTTTTAACCCCTTGTGAAAATGATAAATTCAAGGCTAAACCAACATTATAGTGTAAAAAATGTAATATTTCATTTTCACGCCACATTGTGCCCGTCACCAGTGGGGTCCATATGCTCACTACACCCCTTGTTACATTCCTTGAGGGGTGTAGTTTCCATAATGGGGTCACTTGTGGGGGGTTTCAACTGTCTTGGCAACACAGAGGCCTTTTGAATGCAACATGGCCCCTCGAAATCCATTCCATCCAAATCCAGCCTTCAAAAATGAAATGGCGCTCCTTTCCTTTGGAGGCTTACCCTGCACCCGCATGGCGCTTTATGTCCACATGTGGGGTATTTCCGTACTCAGGGGAAATTGCTCTACACATTTATTGTTTTTTTTTTATCTTTTAGCCCCTTGTGAAAATGAAAAAATCATGACAAGATTAATGATTTAGAGTAAAAATTTTACAAAAATTACACTAAATGTTGGTCTAGCCTTGATTTTTTCCATTTCCACAAGGGGTTAAAAAAGAAAACGAACACAAAATGTGTAGGGTAGTTTCCCCGGAGTACAAAAATACCCCACATGTGGGCATAATGTGCCATATGGGCACAGAACAAGCCACCAAAGGGACAGAGCGCCATTTAGAGGCTGAAATGGAGGAGGAGGCCATGTCGCAATTACAAAGCTCCTGTGCTGCCAGTTCAGTAGAAACCCCCCACAAGTGACCCCATTCTGGAAACTACACCCCATAAGAAATCTAACATGGGGTGCAGTGAGCATATGGACCCCACTGGTGATGGGCACATATGTGGAACATGTGCTGTAAAAATAAAAAATATTTTTTTTTTTATTTTCACGCCACAAATGTGCCCGTCACCAGGGGGCCATATCCCCGCTGCCCCCCTTGTTAGATTCCTTATGGGGTGTAGTTTCCAGAATGGGGTCACTTGTGGGGGGTTTCTACTGTCCTGGCCGCACAGAGGCTTTGTAATTGCATCATGGCATCCTCTAATGGGAATGGCGGCCATACCTACTTAGCTGGGGAAAAGGGACAATTCTAATTTATTTGGGGGTATTAGGCCAATTATTAGTTTATAAGGTTGGAAATGACAGGTGTCCATCAAATTCAATCTGTGTTGATCCAGAGGAAGGCAAAAAACCCTCGTGAGGCACACGACAGTAGCCTCATCACAGGGGAAAAATTCCTTCCCGACTCCATAATGGCAATCAGAATAATCCCTGGATCAACGTGACCCCTGAAATAGGAATAAGGGACAGAATTTAGATAATATAGAACCCCAATGATGTGTGGTGCGCCTAGAAGCGATCCAGTATGCAGAGGCCGGGGGGATCAGGACAGGTGTCACACTGGAAAATGACGTCCTTCCTGATCCCCCTGTTACACCACACTCTGCACTTCTTCTGGGGTCTCCTGTTTCCCAGTGTGGGGGACGTCACCTGGAAAATGTTGACCTGGTGCGATACGAGGTCCTTCATATCCAGAAGCGCTGGGTCTGCTCCATGGCTGCTAAATATTAGGGCGCTATTACTACTTCTGATATGTTCGGATCGTGCCGCAAGCTACAGGGCAGCGTGGGACCGGAAGAGGGGGTGCTGGTATAAAAGTTATCCCCGTACAGGTGGTAACCTTTATCCAGCAGTGGGAAGATCAGTTCCCGGACGATCTCCCCACTAACTCAGAGAATGGGGGGGAGGGGGCATCTGGGGGCTGGATTCGGGTGTCCCTTCCTACATACAGTCTAAGGGTACGTGCACACTGCGGAATCGCGACAGATAACCCTTCGTGCATTCCGCAGTTGGCACCCGCCGGCTGACTGATGCAGGCGCACGTTTCCGTCCGTGTCATAGACTCCATTCTATGCACGGGCGGATTCCGCTCTCCGTCCAACGTATTCATTCTTTGGATGGCCGATAGAATCCGCCCATGCATAGGATGGAGTCTATGACACGGGTGGAGACACGTGCCCGCATTAGTCCGCCGGTGGGTGCCAGCTGCGGAATGCAGGTAGGGTTATCCTTCGCCATTCCGCAGTGTGCACGTACCCTAAATCTGTAAGAGTACCCTGAGGTACGCTCACAGAGTTTGGAGAATTTCACACCATACCGTCATCTCTTATTGGGATGGTACTGACGGAAAAGACGTGTCTGGGGGTCAGCGTACGCTAGGCTACCCCCAGACACGTCACTGGATGATGAGGATGATGAGGATGAATGGAGGAAAGAAGGATCCCCCCATTCATCCTCACTGGCTGTTTCGGTGTCGGAGGCAATAATAACGTATCCCTCTGACGCCGAAAACACCCTGGGGGCCATCTTTATACGGGGACTGGTATATGGGGTATGTAGTGGTGTAGTGTCAAACTTTATTTAATGTAGTGTGGTGTAATGTAGTGTTTTTTACGTGTTTTTTTTTACAGTAAGTATAAAAAAAAACCTACGCCAACAAAGGCGTTGCTGATAAATGCCGCACTTATGTGCGGCACTTATCAGCAGACCGTGGCAGTAGAATATAGAAAAAAAACACCCTACGCCAAAAAGGAGGAGTTGCTGATTAGCAGCGCACTTTCGTGAGATGCTGATCAACACTCAGCGGCGATAGGGTGCGGAAAATAGAAAAAAAAAAATTGGAAAAAAAAAAAAAAATTTCTACATTCTGAACATCCCTGTAGCTGCTGATAAGTGTATTACACATATCAGCCGCTAGAGGGCAGCAGAGCGCAAAATCCGGAAAATGACGAGGCTGGAGCTGAAAATAGCCGAAAGAAGACAACGGGGACCGCCGGAAAGATCAGAAGACGCACCTGAAAGACGGAGGACGCCGCGAACCCGGAAGACGCCGATCAGGAGCCCGGGACAGGTGAGTTATGTACAAATACCTGCTCTGGACCCCTCGGCTACCTAGCTGAGGGGTTCAGGGCAGGTATTTTTTATTTTGTGGGACTCTGATCGCCGTGCCACCGGCCCGATCGCCGTAAAAGGCCGGCCGGCCGTTCACGCCGATCGGGCCGGTGGCACGGTGACCACCATTACTTTTTACAGTAATGGCGGTCGGTGCCGTCCTCGGACAGCACCGACCGCCATTTTTTTTCCGGGTCATCGGGTCACCGATGACCCGGAAAGGTTCCGATCGCCGCTATTGGCTGATCTGAATTGATCAGCCTATAGAGGCGATCGTGAGCACGGGGGGTGTTAACCACCCCCCGTGCCGTGAAGCTAAGATGGCCTGCTATGATTTATAGCAGGCCATCTTCCCCGATCGCTGTGTGCGAACACGCAGCGATCGGGGAAACATCGGGCGTAAATTTATGCCCTGATGTGCCAAGTACCAGGGCGCAAGGGCGTAAGTTTACGCCCGATGTCGTTAAGGGGTTAATTAAATAATCAAATAATATTATGAAAATATTGGTCGGTTAAATATTATTTAAAATCAGTGCGGAATCAGTTTATTTGAAATCTAAAGTCGACCTTTTTCTCGTTCAGTGCTGGGCACTCCCTGGTGGATGTGACTTTTCTTATGCTTTGTAAAAGATTTAACATAAAACGATCTACATTTTATTTATTTTAAGGTTAAAATACACTGTAACTGGTTATATAAACCTCTCCCTGCTACCAGCTCCTGAGCATTGCTGAATGACTCCCTACATCCCTGTGATGCTGCTGGTGGGGATACATCTGTTGCTCTATCTAAGGACTCACAGGACTCTACTTCTACTGGACATGATGTTATTGTTCTTGGTTCTCTGTTTGACCTTCTGTATTGCTGAGATCCAGGACCCTGCAGCCCAATGTGATCTGGTAATGAAGAATTACACCTTTGAGTACAAATATTCTAAGGAAGGAGACTTCATTATAGGAGGGATCTTCACTGTCCATTGCACTGTATCAAACTGGAGACAGAAAGAAAGTTTTCTTAATAACCGTATGTGTGTTGGGTAAGAAAATCTCATATAAAACCACAATAATGCTGAACATGCTCAATAGCGATGACCAAATCGCTTTGTTTGATCGGCGCTCTGTTTATCAAACTAACTGCCTTTCTTTGCTGCTCTGCTCCCTGCCACTCCTCCCAGGATGCCGGGAAAAGCTGGATCCAAACCTGGGAAACTGCTCCCAATGAAGCTCTTTCTTTTGTTTAGACGATCGCTTCGCTCATCTCTAATTGTCACGGCCGCGGCGGCGTCTCGTGTTTCGGGCCACCGCCGCGACCTCCTCCTGCCCCATGCAGCCGCCGGCGTCCTTGTGCAGGGACCCGGCGCTGCTGCTAGTTCGGCCCCTGGGGGCGCCTCACCTCTCCTCCGCTCCTGTCTCCGTCTGTGCCGGCCAGCGCGCGCGTCCCCGCCTCCTAGGGCGCGCGCGCTTTGGCTGTCTCAGATTTAAAGGGCCAGTCCGCCCTTAATTGGTTAATTGCACCTATCACTCCCTATAAATCCCAGCATGCCCTGTCCCTCGTGTTGGAGCCTCTACATGCTTCCCATAGCGTTTGGCCCAGCCCCCTGTTGTTCCTGATTTCTGTCCGCTACCTGGTCCCTACTCTTTGTTCCTGGTTCCTGCTTCCCCGTTACATTTTAGTTCCTGTGTTCAGCCTGTCACCTGCAGTCACGCCTATAGACCTCTGCCAGTACCATCTCCTGCCTACTGCTCCTGCCACGCCTCGCCTGCCGTCACCAGCAACCAAGCCAGGGGTAGCGACCTGGGGGTCGCCTGCCGCAGCAAGTCCATCCCGCCTTGCGGCGGGCTCTGGTGAAAACCAGCGGCCCCTTAGACTCCGCTCCCTGGTGAGGTTAGTGCCATCGCTAGTGACGGTCCAGTGGATCCACTACTCCAGGCGTTACACTAATACTCAATATTACATTGTGCAAATTTATCTTTACGGAGCTGCATTTGGGAAGGAATAAAACAAAACAAGGGTAATATACACTACAGATGACCAAAATACAAGTAACATAAACCCAGACTCAGTCTGATCCAAAATTCAATTTCATTCATAGTAAGATTTCCCTTATTTACTCATCTCTATTCATGTCACTAAGGCTGCCTTTACACAGAGAGATTTATCTGGCAGATTTTTGAAAAGAGGAGAAATCTCAGTCTTTCATTTGTGACCTGTTTTTTGTTTATAGTCTGTTCCTGGCTTTGGCTTCAAAAATGAGATAAATCTCTCCGTGTAAAGGCAGCCTAAGACACAGCATTATCTTTAGATGGCTCATTAAAAAAAAAAAAAAAAAAAAAAAAGGTGTGTTGAGAAAACAAGATAAGGCTAGTTCATGGATTGAACTGTATTTTAAGGCCCTATTACACAAAACGACTATCGTCCGAAGATAACTGTCGGCCGACATGAAAAATGATTGGTTGTCTGTCGTTTATCTTTCTTCATGTTGAAAGACAAACGTCTAAATTAGCAAACCCCGCTGGCACAGCCGGCAGAGAAAGCGGCCACTAAGCAAGCAGCTTGTTTACACTTGTGTTGCTTGGTGGCCGCTTTCTCTGCCAGCGGCACCTGCAGGGTTCGGGGGCCCTTGGGGTTTGGTCCTGTGACATTTGGGTTGCAGGGCCATTCTGTGGCCCCCCTTCCCTGCTTGTGCACGCTTTGCAGGGTTTGTGTTCGCTGACCGTCACAGTGTTGTTTAGTTAGGGACTCGTGTGTATCAGAGACCTGCACGTGGTACATGAGGCAATATGGTTTGATCAAATTATAAACTAACCTCTGATGTTGGTTTTTAAACCCTTAAGGACAGAGCCAATTTCGATTTTTGCGTTTTCGTTTTTTCCTCCTTGTGCATCAAAGGCCATAGCACTTGCATTTTTCCACCTAGAAACCCACATGAGCCCTTATTTTTTGCGTCACTAATTGTACTTTGCAATGATAGGCTGAATTTTTGCATAAAGTACACTGCAAAACCAGAAAAAAATTCAAAGTGTGGTGAAATTGAAAAAAAAAACAAACAAACACATTTTGTTTATTTGGGGGAAATGTGTTTTTACCCCATTCGCACTGGGGTAAAATTGACTTGTTATGCACGTTCCTCAAGTCGTTACGATTAAAATGATATAAAACATGTATAACTTATATTGTATCGGATGGCCTGTAAAAAATTCAAACCATTGTCAACAAATATACGTCACTTAAAACTGCTCCATTTCCAGGCTTATAGCGCTTTTATCCTTTGGTCTATGGGGCTGTGCGAGGTGTCATTTTTTGCGCCATTATGTTTTCTTTCTATCGGTACCTTGATTGTGCATATACGACTTTTTGATCGCTTTTTATTACAATTTTTCTGGATTTGATGCGACCAAAAATGCACAATTTTGCACTTTGGGATTTTTTTGCGCTTACGCCGTTCACCGTACGAGATCAGGAATGTGATTAATTAATAGTTTGGGCGATTACGCATGCGGCGATAGCAAACATGTTTGTTTATTTATTTATTTGTTTACTTTTATTTATAACCTGGGAAAAGGGGTGTGATTCAGACTTTTATTAGGGGAGGGGATTTTTATTGACAACAACACTATATATATTTCTTTTACACATATACTAGAAGCCCCCCTGGGGGACTTCTAGTACATACACTTTGATTTCTCATTGAGATCTTTTCAGCATAGATATGCTGCAGAGATCCATGAGATCGGCACTCGTTTGCTTTCGGCTGCTGCAGCCGGAAGTAAACGAGTGCTGAGCCGGGGACGGCGCCATCTTGGAGCGGTCCCCGGCCGGCTTCATAAACGGAGATCGCTGCTCCGGGATAACATCCCGGAGGAGCGATCTCCGCCACTAGACACCAAGGAGACGCTAGATTCGGTAATCGGATGCAGCTGTCATGTTTGACAGCTGCATCTGATTACTGTATTAGCGGGCACGGCGATCGGACCGTGCCCGCTAATACCTACGGTCCCGGGCTACAAGCGGCACCCGGGACCGCCGCGGTTCAGAGCGGGGTCGCCGTGCGGCCCCGCTCTGAACGCCCTTACCGGCAATAGGGCGTACCTATACGTGTCAACCATGGGTCAACCATGGGTGTCAACCATGGGTGCGATGGGTTTTCCCATCTTAGTTTGTTATTCACTATCCACATGAAAGGGGATCATAAACAGATCAACGTGGGTTCAATCACTGGAACCCTTTTTCGATCCCAAGAACAGAAAGATCATGCTCCCAGGAATGAATGGTGCAGATCACACCTGTGCAACTAGTACTCCATTTACTGTGTATAGGGACGCTAAATGTTTTTAAGTGCTGATCTTGGAATATAGTCTAGTTACAGAACTTTCATGTATTGTATCACAGAGCTCACCCCAGAGAATATACCCATCTGAGAACTTTTCTCTATACCATTGAGGAAATTAATAATCGTACAGATATCCTGCCCAACATCACTCTGGGATATCATATATATGACTCCTGCGGACATGTGAATAAGGTTATAAAAGATGTTCTGCAGATAATGTCTGGACACACAGTAACAGCTCCAAACTATTCCTGTATGGAAAAGGATGTGGTGGTCGGATTTATTGGAGATGTACGTTCTGACACTACTCTCCCTATGGCCCAGCTGTTGAGCTTATATGGATATACACACGTAAGTACAGATAATATCTAAATTCTTATAATTACATATGGTCTGGTACAGTGGCGTAGCCACCGTGGTCGCGGGGGTCGCCGCCGCGACCGGGCCCGCCACAAGGGGGGCCCGCGGGGCCCCCCGATCAATCACTCTTGTGACCGCAAGCATTGTTTTGCTTGCGGTCACAAGAGTCGGGCTCCGTCTTCCCCCGGCTGCTGCGCGGCTGCCGGGGGTGTCGCGTCTTACCCCCGGCAGCGCGCGTATTCCAGAACTCCCTGCGCGCCTTGGGCCCTGACTTCCGGTTTCCGGCGCGCAGGGAGTTCTGGGATGCGCGCGCTGCCGGGGATAAGACGCGACATCCCCGGCAACCGCGCAGCAGCCGGGGACAGACCAGGAGGAGTGAGAATCAACGTGGGAGCGCGATGTCAGGTGAGTTAAGTTTTGTTTTTTTTATCAGCCTGTACGGGTGGGGGGAAAGGAGGGGGCCATCTATGAGGGTGGGGGGAAAGGAGGGGGCCATCTATGAGGGTGGGGGGAAGGAGGGGGCCATCTATGAGGGTGGGGGGAAGGAGGGGGCCATCTATGAGGGTGGGGGGAAGGAGGGGGCCATCTATGAGGGTGGGGGGAAAGAGGAGCAATCTATGAGGGTGGGGGGAAAGAGGGGCCATCTATGAGGGTGGGGGGAAAGAGGGGCCATCTATGAGGGTGGGGGGAAAGAGGGGGGCCATCTATGAGGGTGGGGGGGGGAAGGGGACCATCTATAAGGGAGGGAGGAAGGGGACCATCTATAAAGGGGGGGAAAGGGGACCATCTATAAGGAGGGGGGGGAAGGGGACCATCTATAAAGGGGGGGAAAGGGGACCATCTATAAGGGAGGGGGGGAAGGGGACCATCTATAAGGGAGGGGGGGGGGGAGGGGACCATCTATAAGGGAGGGGGGGGGAAGGGGACCATCTATAAGGGAGGGTGGGGGGAGAGGGGGCCATCTATAAGGGAGGGTGGGGGGAGAGGAGACCATCCATAAGGGAGGGTGAGGAGAGAGGGGGCCATCTATAAGGGAGGGGGTATAGGGGGCCATCTATAAGGGAGGGGGGGGGGGAAGGGGACCATCTATAAGGGAGGGGGGGGGGAAGGGGACCATCTATAAGGGAGGGGGGGGGAGAGGGGGCCATCTATAAGGGAGGGTGGGGGGAGAGGAGACCATCCATAAGGGAGGGTGAGGAGAGAGGGGGCCATCTATAAGGGAGGGGGTAGAGGGGGCCATCTATAAGGGAGGGGGTAGAGGGGGCCATCTATAAGGGAGGGGGCCATCTATTTGGGGGGGCAACATAGGGGGAGAGGGAATACACAGAGGGGGGCATATATTATTAGGAGGTCACAGAGTCAGGGCTACCCACTAAATGAGGGTGTAAAGGGGACAGTACAGATGTGTAGAGAGATGGAGATGGTGTCAGAGTGTGGAGCCTAATATGTCTGTCTGGCAGATTCTGTGGATTCGTGGCTCGGAGAAGTTCTCATAACGGCCCAGGGCAGATGGAGAAGAAGATGAAAAGGGAAGAACTCCGATCAGAAAAGACGTCTCCTGTGAGTCACCTGATATAACTGCACAGTAATGTATATGGTGTACAGGACCTGTGTGGAGCTGGGGCCACCTCTATATGACTGGATGAGGTGATTTAGTATACTGGATTTGGTCAGTAACAATATGGTGGTGATGGTAGTGGTTGTGGTGTGGCGGTAATGTTTCCTCCCTATATACTGGTATTACTGGTAATATTGGTCTCAGTATACAGGATTTGGTCGGTAACAGTATGGCGGTAATAGGTAATATCTGTCTTGGTGTGTGTGTGTGTGTATATATATATATATATATATATATATATATATATATATACATACAGTGGTACCTTGGTTTAAGAGTAACTTCGTTTAAGAGCGTTTTGGTTTAACTTGGACTTGGTTTAAGAACATTGCTTTGGTTTAAGAACTTCCTGTATTGGGTGGGAGCGCGAGTGGAGAAGGGGCATGGCCTGCATAGCGGGGTCTACAGCACTGTACTCTCAACACCTTCCAAATCATAGCAGATGCCCTTCAGGCTGGGGCTTACATCAGGGGACAGGACTGTGGGGGGGGTAATCTCTCCATAGCTGTAACCCCTCTCTCCCCGGACAGAGAGTGCTGCATGTATGTGCCCACATATGTCCTGCTCATTCCTTCATGCTCCCTGCAGTCTCTGTCAGCCCTTGTGTTTCCCATCCTCTCCATTACTGTACAGTACAGAATAATAAATATATTTGGGGTGCGGAACCAATTGTCTGCATTTACATGATTTCTTATAGGAAAATTTGCTTTGGTTTAAGAGTGGATTTGGATTACAAGCACGGTCCTGGAACGAATTATGCTCATAATCCAAGGCACCACTGTGTGTGTGTATATATATATATATATATATACACACACACACACACACACACAACAATAGCATCACTTGGTCGTGAAAGGAGGGGGGGGGGGCCCAAGTTGGCCTCTCGCACCAGGGCCCAGGAGACATTAGCTACACCCCTGGTCTGGTAGACATGGTTACATATGGTCTGGTAGACTACTTTCTGATACAATATGCACTGTTTTTATGGTCATTTTTTTTTTTTTAATTTCTACCTATGTGATTCCTAACATTTCTATAAATCACTCCCTTCATCAAAAATCACTCTTTAGCCCAGAAAAAGACTCTTGGCCACTAGGTGTCTCCCTTCTCTTCAGTCTGGTCTCCACTATCTGTTGTCAGGATAAATATTTGTTTTCGACCAACCCCAAAATTTTGTCTCTTTTGTGGACCATTTTGTCAGGAACTTACCTGCCAACGCTCCAGCGCTGTCTCCTTCGGGCTCAGCTTCGGAAGCCAGAGCAAGAACACAGTGCTGCCTCTCCTGCTGGAGCCGGGTGTTGTCACGGAGACCAGACGGCGTCCCTGGTAATCAATTCTTTATTTAAGACTTTCTGCATACAGTTATGAACATAATACAGCATATATTGGGATATAAGTATACCTCTAAGGATAAGATAATTGTCATTTTTCTAAATACAGCTGGGTGTGTTCAACTGTTAAAGCTGATGAACCAATCAGATTGGTGTATACCATACATATCATACTTAACAATAGCAAAGAAATAGCAAAACAATGGAAAACTATAGAAGAGGTGAAGACATGAGCCTTTACATATATGTCATAGAAAGGTGGTCTGCTACAGTCCTCTAAGGAGTCCAGGTAATAGCGTGTCGAGAAAGTCCTAAGTCCTTTTGAGGCGAAAATTCATTGCAACTAGTCGGAGTATGATTAGGAACCAGCTAGATCTAGAAGGCTAGTGATATAATTTGGGACACACTGCATGTCCAAAGGCTGTGTCTCTATCACATTATACAAGGTATTGTTAAAAATTAGCAAATTTTCAAATCATTGGACCTTTGTGGGGATTACCTGACTCTTGCCTCTTGCCATTAGAAATCTTAAAAGAAGGAGATAGGTTGCAATTGACTCGCACTCACGCAGAATACAGAGAAAGAATTGCAAAGATATATTGCTAAGGGAAACCAAATTTAGCCAACGTCATCCCAAGATACTCTGCAAAAGCTTTCTCTGCATCGGTCCCCAGAAGGATTAAGGGTATGCAATGGTGCTTTGCCTAAGTCATAGCATGCAGTACGCCAATGGCATTTTGTTTGCCCTCCCTCCCCTTCACAAATCACCTCTAGTGGGGATGTATGAGGTTTGGCAAAAACAGCTGATACTTTGGGCCAGAACTTTCGCCCAGAATTTAAGGTCTGGAAGACTACTTTCTGATACAATATCAACTGTTTTAGGGTGCGTTCACACCTACCGGATCCGCAGCTGATTTTCTTGCTGCGAGTTTACAGCGAAATCAGCTGCGGATCCTGTACTGTGAAGCTCAATGGATCCCATACACGCAGCGGATCTGCTGCCTGCATGGGACCCGGCCCCTTTAACCTCTGCGCCGCCGGCCACCCGCAGCTTACAGCCCCGGCCCCCTTAAATCCCTGCACCGCACGCACGCCTGATCGCCGCCCCACCCCCCCACACGCCCGATTGCTGCCTTGGCCCCCACACACACACGCCCTATGCAAACTCACAGCATGAAAATCAGCTGTCCATCCGGTAGGTGTGAATGCACACTAAATGGTCACTATTGTTGTAAACTCCACCTAACATTTCTTTAAATCACTTCCTTCACCAAAAAACACTCTTTAGCCAAGAAAAACATTCATGGCCACTAGGTGTCTCCCTTCTCTTCAATCTGCTCTGTACTATCTGTCTTCAGGAGGAGAAATATTTGTTTTCTCCTAACCCCAAAATGTTGTCTCTTTGGATTGTGATTTAACGATGCCAGCACCTATGAAATAACACTGGGACATCAGGGGGAGCATGCCTGGGTGCACCCAACACCCCAAAATCACAGTATAATGCCATTTTGTTTGTATTTCTTGAGTAGTGTTACATACATGATTCCAATGTGCGTCCGCAGAGCGTCGCATTGTTCCCACGTATAACACGTAATGCTGTACAAAGGTTACTGGAACAGTACGTATGACGTGCCTTTTTCTGGGCTACTGGAACAATATGTATCACGTGCCTTTTACTGGGCTACTGGAACAATATGTATCACGTGCCCTTAGTGGTGTTAGACAGGGACATTATAAGTGACTTGTGCACACAGGATACTGGAATGAATACACCTACTGCTGATGCTGATGCTGACGCTGATGTTATATAATCTATTTCTTAGCACTGAGAAGTGCTTTGGATGCAGAGATGACTTTTTCGCTGGATCTTAGCCCTGAAAAGGACTTTTAGGTTCTGTAGTAAGCCTGCCTAACCAAAACGCTACTAAAACCTATCTCTCCCTGCTGCAAGATCTCTCCCTGGCTAGGTTAAAAGGTTAAAAGTGCATCTGCGGTCGAGAGGCGGGAGCCAAGTATTTAAGATACGAGGTCATGTGGTTCAGCTATTCTATGAGGGTAGACGCTGTTTTCATGCTGCATTTGTACTCCCAGGGTCCCTTACGGCATCCCTGCATGGTCATTGGATTAAAAAAAGCGCCAACTGCGATGGGAGGGCTTTCGAATGTTTCCCGCGTATTCGCCACACTACTCTATTGAAGTTAAATCTTTCGAATACCGCAATATTCGATCAAATCGTATTTGCTCATCTCTAATCAGGAAGTTTCCACCTCACAACATGCTGTAACTGTGAGACAACTATATTCTCCTACCTTCTGACATGTATGGAATTTATTAGTGTGAGTTATACCAAGTCTTCATTTCTCTTGCTACATCTATAATTTTCGTCCCCTTTTTCCTAGATCAGTTACGGGGCAAGAGATCCTCTTCTAAGTGACAAAAGGCTTTATCCAAACTTCTTTCGCACAGTCCCCAATGACAATATACAATATTCAGCATTTGTGAAATTACTGGAAAGATTCCAGTGGAGCTGGGTCGGGATCATCACATCAGATGATGACAGCGGACGGCGAGAGCTACAAGAACTAAACAAATTATTCACATCCCATCAGATCTGTGTAGAATTCTGTATTTTTGTATCTGTCAATAATAATGATTATGTCCCTCCAGCTTTACAGACCTCATCAACTGATGTCATTATTATCATTGGCTCTTATAGTCTGACTTTTGTCAGTTTTTTGTACAACGCAGCTCATGTTCTAAATAACAAGACTCTTATACTTCCGAGTTCATGGTCACATGCAAAAGACCTTATATATTACAGCAGAAGTGGAGTTCCCGCTAACTGTAGTTTAGTGTTTTCATTTCCCAGACTCAATACTCCTGAAAAAAAGTTTTTTATTATCTTTCAGCTATCTGAACGGCCTTCTGATGGGTTGCTGGAAGATATCTGGATGACTTTATTCCACTGCTATTCAGGAAATAAATTAAAGGATTTTCTTTTGCCAAAATTTCAACAAAATCCATATCGTCATTGTTCTGAGGAGATGCAACTTAACATAGAGTATATTTTTTATGGAGACATGTCTCCTTACCAGGTGTATAATGCTGTCTATATTATAGCTGAGGCTTTGCACAATGTGAATATTTTTCATAATAAGAATAGGAGACCAAGTGCTTCAAACATTTACAACTATAAAACAAGAGTGAGTATATAATAATTCCATTATTTATATAGTTTATATTACCTAGCTATCTGATTGGGAATGTAAAAGGAACCCCATGCCAACACTAGAAGGTACAAACCCTTATAAGATGCTGTCCGTGATAGGATGTGAAGCCAGGATCAGAACCCAGGACCTGTTGCAATAGTGCTAAATATTTAGCATTCCATATGTTTAACCTTTTAAGGACGGAGCCCAAAATGACCTTACGGACCGGACCAAATTTCAGGAGTATGACCTGTGTCACTTTATCCATTAATAACTTCGGCATGCTTTTACCTATCCGGCTGATTCTGAGGTTGTTTTCTCGTGACATGTTATACTTTATATTTCTGGAAATTTGAGTCAATACTTGTGGCCTATACTTGTGACCTATCCAAAATAACCTGTAAAATTGTGAAAAATTGCATTTTTCTAACTTTGAAATTTTCTGCTTGCAAGGAAAATAATTATGCCACATAAATTCGATATGAAATAGCATCAGCAACATGTCTACTTTATGTTGACAGCATTTATTAAACTTGCCTTCAATTTTTAAGACACTAGAAAGCTTCAAATTTGAGCAGCATTTTCGCAAGAATTTCAAAATCAGATTTTGCAAGGGGCTAGTTCACGTTTGAAGTGGATTAGAGGAAACTGTATGTTATGAAGCCCCACAAAGCTCCCCATTTCAGAAACTGCACCCCCTAAACTGTTCAAAATCAATTCCAGAAAGTTTTTTTTAACCCTTTAGGTGAGTCACAGAAATAAAAGCTAAGTGTGTAAGACAATTTAGATTGTGATCCAATATCTTTCATAATAGAAAACGTATTTCCAGAAAAATGCACCACAATTTTTATTGCCCTTTTCCTGCAGTTTATAGAAATATATGATATGTGGCCATATTGTGCTATTTGACTCAACCACAAGCCTCACATGTAAAGGAGCGCATAATGAATTTTGAAGCCTCCATTATAATTGGCCAATTTTCAATGTACCACTTCTAGTTCACAGAGCCCCCATGCTGCCAAAACATATGAAACCCCCCACAAGTGACCCCATTATGGAAATTACACCCCTCACGAAATGTAATATGGGGTATGCTGACCATATGGACCCCACTGGTGACAGACACAAATGTGGAACAATGTGACTTGAAAATGAAAAATCTAATTTTTTTCCACTAAAACGTTGGTATAACTTTGAATTTTTCATGTTTACAAGGGGTTAAAAGAAAAAATGAACCACTAATCATGTGGAACAATTACCCCAGATAACAGGATTACCCCAAATGTGGACACAAAGTGCAAAGCCAGCAAAGGGAAGTAGCGCAATTTGGATTTTGGAAGCTGGATTTGGCCAGAATGGAGGACGAAGGCCATGTTGGGTTCGTAGAGCCCCCGTGCAACCAAAACATTGGAAACCTCCCACCAATGACCCAATTATGGAAGCTACACTGCTCACGGAATGTAACAAGGGGTAGAATGGGCATATGGACCCCACTGGTGACAGGCACAATGTGCCCTGAAAATGAAAAATTTAGTTTTTTTTTTACACCAAAACTTGGACCAGCCTTACATTTTTCAGGTTGACAAGGGGTTAAAAGAAAAAAAAAAAAAACATAAAACTTGTAAAGATATTTCCCCCCAAGTACAAAAATACCCCACGTGGGGACATAATGTACCATGTGGGCACAGGACACGCCTCCAAACGGAAGGTGCGCCATTTGGCTTTTGGAAGCTGGATTTTGCCAGAAAGGAGGACGAGGCTATGATGGGTTTACAAAGACGACATGCTGCCAAAATAGTGGAAACCCCCCACAAGTGACCTCATTATGGAAACAACACCCCTCAAGGAATCTAACAAGTGGTATGGTGACCATATGGACCTCACTGGTGACAGATACAAATGTGGAACAATGTGACGTGAAAATTAAAAATTAAATTTTTTACACTAAAACGTTGGTATAACTTTGAATTTTTCATGTTCACAAGGGGTTAAAAGAAAAAATAAACCACTAATCATGTAGAGCAATTTCCCACAATTACAGGAGTACCCAACATGTGGACAAAAAGTGCAAAGCCAGAAAGCCTCCAAAGGGAAGGAGCGCAATTTGGATTTTGAAAGCTGGTTTTGGCCAGAAAGGAGGACGAAGGCCATGTCAGGTTTGCAGAGCCTCCGTGCTGCCAACATTGTAACCCCCCCACAAGTAACCCCAACGAACTCAGGAATCTGTGACTCGTACGTGTCAGGGACTGGGGTCCAGGTGGGTCACTTGAGAGGGCTTGTGGGGCTTCCTGGGGTGGCGCCTTGGGGGCTTATCATCACTAAATGAGGATGACGATGAGGAAGAAGAGGAAGGAAGAAGGAATGAGGGATCTTCCTCCAGGGCCGTCTTAACAGCATTATGGGCCCCTGGGCAGAGGTGCAAATTGCCCCTCCCCCAACCACCGCCATCAAATGCACCACATCTTTGCATATAGTGCCCCCCATATTAACCAATCCCCCCATATAGTTCCCTTCATAGTAGCCAATCCCCCCATAGTAGCCAGTGCCCACATAGTAGCCAGTGCCCCCCATAGAAGCCAGTGCTCCCCATAGTAGCCAGTGCCCCCCATAGTAGCCAGTGCCCCCCATAGTAGCCAGTGCTACCCATAGTAGCCAGTGCCCCCATAGTAGTCAGTGCCCCCCATAGTAGCCAGTGCCCCCCATAGTAGCCAGTGCCCCTATAGTAGCCAGTGCCCCCCATAGTAGCCAGTGCCCCCATAGTAGCCAGTGCCCCCGATAGAAGCCAGTGCCCCCATAGTAGCCAGTGGCCCCCATAGTAGCCAGTGCCCCCCCTAGTAGCCAGTGCCCCCATAGTAGCCAGTGCCCCCAGAGTAGCCAGTGCCCCCAGAGTAGCCAGTGCCACCCAAAACAACAGGGCCAATCACTATGGATATGCATAGTGAGCGGCAATACAGGGGGCGGGCGGGGCGGCTTCCTTGCGGTGCTCAGCACTGCTTGGGAGCCGCCTTTGCTTTATAGGACGCACTTAGTTTTATAAGTGCGTCTTATAAACTGAAAAATACAGGTCACAGAGGGGAGAGGCCCCCTAGGACGCAAGGGCCCCCGGGCAGCCACCTACCCTGCCCAATGGGTAAGACGGCCCTGTCTTCCTCTTCTCCCTCACTGGTTGTCTCAGTATCGGAGGCAATCCAGGCATATGCCTCCTCAGCCGAGAACAACCTGTGGGCCATTTTTTTTGTTTTTTTCTTTAGGATACTTTCACACACACCGGATCCCAAGCGGATTTCACGCTGCGGATTCGCAGTAAAATCCGCTGCGGATCCAGTGTCAGTGCATCCCTATGAGAATAAAAGCATAACACTTACACTTACACCCCCCTCTAAGGGTGCCTTGACACACACCGGATCAGCAGTGGATTTCATGCTGCAGATTCCCAGTAAAATCCGCTGCGGATCCAGTGTCAGTGCATCCCTATGAGAATACATGTACTTAAGTTAACCCCCCGCTGGCTGGAGCACACATCACCTGCTCCATACTCTGGCTTGCTTCAGGGCTCCCGGCGTCTGCTCATCCTGTGCAGCCAATCAGTGTGCTGCCCTGCCGCAGCCACTGATTGGTTGAGCGGGACGTTCTGCTGAGAACCCCCACAAAGCAAACCGGAGCAGGATTCAGGTGATGCTCCGGCCGTCGGGGGGTTAACTTACGTACATGCAGCGGGATGTCATTCCCGCTGCGTGTATGTATTCTCATAGGGATGCACTGACACTGGATCCGCAGCGGATTTTACTGGGAATCTGCAGCATGAAATCCACTGCGGATCTGATGTGTGTGAAGGCACCCTTAGAGGGGGGTGTAAGTGTAAGTGTTATGCTTTTACACGTATAAGTGTTAGTGTGTGTGTGTGTGTTTTATGTACTGCTTTTACATTTTATTTGTGTGTGTTTTTGACATTTTTCTTGTCTTGGGGGGCACATTGGGGGGGCAGAGAATTTTTTTACTAAAAAAAGAAAAAAAAACAGCAGAAGCAGGGGACACTGGAGGGTGGCATTGGAGGGGGTGGCAGGGGAGAGGGTGGCATTGGAAAGGGTACAGGGAGAAGGGTAGCATTGGAGGGGGTCGCAGGGAAGAGGGTGGCATTGGAGGGGGTGGCAGGGGAGAGGGTGGTGATAGGAGAGGGTGGCAGGTGAGGGCAGAAAGCAGCAGAGGAGAGGGTGGCAGTGGATAGGGTGGCATTGGAGGGGGTGGCAGGTGAGAGGGTGGCATTGATGGGGTTGGCAGGGGAGAGGGTGGCATTGATGGGGTGGCAGGGGAGAGGGTGGCAGGGGAGAGGGTGGCATTGGAGGGGGTGGTAGGGGAGAGGGTGGCATTGGAGGGGGTGGCAAGGGAGAGGGTGGCGGAAACACGGGGAGAAGGATGAAGATGAAGCAAGGGGGGCATCGGAGGCACATGGGGAGGAGGAGGAAACAGCGCAGGGAGACAGCTAGCAGCAGGGAACTGCTAGCTGATCTCCCTGTCACTGGAGCCAGGAGGAGGAAGCACGGGGGGAGGAGGTGGTGGATGCACTGGGCACACGGGACAGCGCCAGGCACGCCGCACACTCCTATACTACTGCACCAATCTTCTCCTTCTCTGAGAATCAGCAAGCAGAAAAGGAGAATATGGGAGTAGTAGTATGGATCGTTCATGAATGGCCGTCCAGTGGCTACCGGCCAATCACGGGCAATCGGGGGCCGAATTCCACAGGCAGGTGATGCCTGAGCACTGCTGTGATTGGTGCTGTCTCAGACAGCACCAATTAGAGCTCAGTGCTGGGGTCCGGTCCCGGAAATACAGTAAATTGCTGTGATTGGTCGATTAGAAGTAATCCAATCACAGCGAAGCCAATAACAGTGATTGTCGTCACGTGGGGCAGGGAAGCTGCCCCCTATGTGACACAGGAAGATGGCTGCTGATAGAATCAGCAGCCATCTTCACCAGAGCGTTTAAAGAGCCCGTTTAAAGGGCCCGCGCACCGGTACGTCATGGGTCCCCAAGAGGTTAAATATTTTTATTTAATTGCAAGGAGAAGAATAAAAAATATCAGAAAAATTCCCTATATTTTTACAGCTAGGTCTTAGCCGTAATAACAGAGCTTTATAAAATAATATCGAATTTCATTGTAGCTGTGAGACCTGTAACGGGACTGTCGGGACTGGGACCCAAAGAAATATGACAGGTGATGCCCTAACATTGGCACCTGCCCCTCTGTCCCTTTCTTTTGTAGTGATTGGCTCCTTAGCAGGCCGGCCCCAACCTGAAACCTGGTACTATGCTTATATAAGTGAAACACAAAACAGAGACAAGACAAAACAAACACAACATAAGCAGGGTCAGCTAGTTTGCGGTTCAAAATCAGAAGTCAGGGGGATAGTCGAAAAGTCAAGCCAAAATCAGGAAAACCAGAGAACAACAATCAGGATACAGTGCTAGCTTACTCACAATCAAATAGTCTCTATTGTAGGCTATGAGTCCTGATAGGGTGGTAGTTTTATGGAGGCTGGAGTCCTAGCCTCAGGTGTTATTGGGGCAGAAACTCCAGCCCCCAACAATACAAAGAGCTGACTGGCGGTGCCGGCCACTAGTCAGTATAACATTACATCGGACACATGTGCCAATCGGCTGGGGGTGGTGAATCCCCGGCCGGGCCTAAAGCAAAGGACCCCTTGTCCGGGGAGCCCCTAGCAACCGGATGTGCCGTCATCAGGGATGCTGTTGTCACCTGCAGGAGGCCCAGCCCAAATACTCTGGCATTGGTACCTGTGGGAGGCCGGCCATACGCTCTGGCATCGGCACCTGTGGGAAGCCAGTCGTATGCTTCGGTGTCAGCACCTGTGGGAGGCCGGCCGTACACTTCAGCAGCAGAGTTTGTATACTGACTGCTTGCAATCTGGTCCCAGTCCTGCCTGCTTCCATGGCAGCTGCTGTCCTGATGTCTGCTGGTGCCCTTTCTCCTCCTGGCTTGGGATCCATGATCTTAAACTTTCATCTTTATCAGAGGAAAAAAATCTCCTTAACCTAATAACCTTCCAGGAAATATAACTGCTTCTTTATTCAACTCCCAATGTAAAAAGCACTCGGTCAGACAGCTTTCTCATCTTGTATGGGAAATGAACATTCTTAGGATCTGTAATTCCTTGTTGGCTTTATTTTTCAACTTGCTTCGAAATTTTAAAGCTTATATCTCAGCACTGGAACGACATGTACATGTACGTCCTGGGTGTCTATTGTGATATTTAGCATGCTCCGGAGCGGAGCGCACTTCATAGCAGGAGGGGACAGGCTGGGCCCTCACCGTTAATGACCTATCGTGCTGCAGCCTGTCATTAATCCCTTAAACGCCACGACCATTTCAATGTAAGTGACAAGAGCAGCTCTTGTCACTTACCGATCTAGATCGCTGTTGCGGACCACCGGAAGTCTCTTACCTTCCTCCGTGAGGTCCGATCGGCGCTCTATTCATTGAGTCTGCCACAGGCAGGTGCAATGACCAGAGCACTGATAACACTGATCAATGCTATACTTATGACATAGCATTGAACAGTGTATGCAATCTAATGATTGCATGTAAAGTCCCCCAAGGAGAATTAAAAGTGTAAAAATAAAAAAAAGGAAAAATGTTTTTAAAAAATATCCCAAAGCTCCCCCAATTAAAACTAAAATCCCCCCATCCCATATTATAAATAAAACATATAAAAATAATTAAATAAATAATATTATGTACCGTAACATGTATAATTGTCCGATCTATTCAAATATAACAATTATGATCCCCTACCACAAACGATGTAAACGAAAAGATCAAAATGTCCGCTCTACGCAAACATTGTATTAATACAAACTAGAGATCATGGTGCAAAAAATGACGCCTCATAGGTGAAAACTAAAACCGTGACCGAGTCACAGTAGGTCCATTTTATTAATAATTAACTGGAAAAAAAAGGAAAAGAATTTCATAAAAAGAAATATATACATGCAAAATCTGAGTAAACTTGCATATCGTTGTGTACAGACTGACCTATAGAATAATGGTATCATGTCTCTTCTACCATATAGTGCATTACGTAGACACAGGACCCCCCCCCCCCAAAAAAAAAAAAAATAATAATAATAAAATAAAATAATAATAATAATAATAATAATAATAATAATAATAATAATAATAATAATAAAAAGTTTCAATATTGCATTGTTATTTTTTTCCTTTTTCACCAATTTATATTTTCTTAAATAATAATTTGTGGGTTCTGTCATGCATGTTATGGTAGAATGTAAGATGCCATTAAAAGTACACATGTTCCTGAAAAAAACAAGGCGTTATATGGCCCTGTAGATAGAAAAATGAAAGTGCTAGAGCTCTTAGAAGGGGAGGAGGAAAAAATAAAAAAAGCAAAATTGAAAATTGGTGTAGTCATTTGGGTCATTTTGGGCTTGGTCCTCAAAGGGTTAAAATAGTTGTAAGAGGCATATTGTACACTACCATTATATTAGTTGGCAAAAGGTTGCTTTATCAGCTTCACAACCATGCCCTGTAGGATCTTTGCTCTACAATCTGGTTTTGTTAGACGTATAAAGGACAGGAACAATTCCTATGAAATTTTGCAGGTGATTCCATTTCAATATACACTATTTATAAAAATAAATTAAGGGAACACTTAAATAGCACAATATAACTCAAAGTAGATCAAAATTCTGTGAAATCAAACTGTCCACTTAGGAAGCAGCAGTGATTGACAATCAATGTCACATGCTGCTGTGCAAATGGAAAAGACAAGTGGAAATTATTAGCAATTAGTAAGACACACTCAATAAAGGAATGGTTCTGCAGATGGAGACCACAGACCACTTCTCAGTACCTATGGTTTCTGGGTAATGTTTTGGTCACTTTTGAATGGGTGGTGCATGAGGCGGATTCTATAACTCATACAAGTGGCTCAGGTAGTGCAGCTTATCCAGGATGGCACATCAATGCCAGCTGTGGAAAAAAGTTTGCTGTTTCTGTCAGAGTAGTGTCCAGAGGCTGGAGGCGCTACCAGGAGACAGATCAGTACACCAGGCCTCAATTAGATAGTAAATTTGATTTGGTTAATAAATTTGATGATTTTTGTGAGATTTTGTTGTCAGCACATTCAACTTTGTACAGAACAAAGTATTCACTGAAAATATTTCATTCATTCAGATCTAGGATGTGTTAATTGAGTGTTCCCTTTATTTATCCTTTTTTTAGAAGTCTATTTATCTATATTACACCTTTACATTTATATTGCATGTTAGTAATAGAAAAGACATTACAGTTGGGGAAGCCTTCCTGTAGCAGAGTGTGTGGTGATTGATGGTTTATCCCAGTTTACTTTACACCTCTGTGCCGTGGCTTCATCTCTACTGACACAGCTTCCCCGATTGTTTTCAATTTGATTGCTAACATGTATTAGACTAGACATTAGAGGATGTAACTCTACATGAACCAGGGCTTAAAGAGGTTCTCCAGCCATTTAAATATTTTTCTTTAGTTCTTGGGCTGCTATCCAGGGGTGCTCCTGCTGAATGCTCCAGCCTCTAAATCAAAGATAAACCTGTCTTGTCAGTGATAGCCTGCTCAGGCAATAAGTGACTGAAGCCAGACAGTGCCATGGTAATGATATTCTGAGCGGGCTGTCCATCTTGGGAGTAGCGACAGAAGTGATCAACAGGAGGACCTGAAGAGCGCTCAGGAGAAGAGATGAGCGAAGCAGCTGAAAATTTGTTGCCAGGTTCACAAACTTTCTGTTGGATTCGATAATATTTGTGAATTGAATGGAAACAAATCTGATTAAAACAGCTAAACTATAGTAGCTACAATAGTGGGATTATTAAAGAGTAGCAATTTTTTTCAACAGATGTCGTTGTTACATTGTCCAAAAGTGGAACATGACAAGTTTAAAAAAAATGTCAATCAGCCAGTCAATTATTTGATTTCCACCATGGACAGCAGTGGACGCTGGGGGAACAGCAGCATAAAATATATAATCTTTTTAATGAATCGTTTTACAAATCCCAATCCCTCTTCAAGTACCCTTTCACCTTCGCTTGTGTGGCATCCTTTGTATCCCATTAGTTTAAGTGGTACCAATATACGTCCAAATTTAATTTTGATTTCAATTTATCTCATTTCGATTTTAATGTACAGTAGACATAGTGACCCAGCGTGAGATGATGTCTTGTAACACTTCAACTGACGGGCTGTTAACAGCCTTCAGGAATGACTCAGGAGTTTTGGTAGTGGCCATCTCGACAGGCTTGGATGAAGTTTGCAGCTCCCAGTAAGACCCAGTGGTCAGGCAAATAGATGGCTGGTACTGTGGAAAAGATCCCTCAAAGTTCTACCTCTACAGCAGTCAGTAGTCAATTCCGGAGCCACCATTCATTAGAAGGATCCTCAAGTAGTAGTGCCAATACCAATCAGGCCAAGAGCAAGGAGTTTTCTCTGCCCTTTGTTCTGTCATGTCTCGGCCGCAAGTCGGCGTTAAAGGACCATCAGGAAGAGACCTTCTGTCAAACCTAGCTACCCCCCCCCCCCCCTGAGTCTCAGCTGTTCTATCCTAAGGATCTTTTGGAGGAATGCTACACACACCACACATGCATGTATATATAGGCCCACATTTACACAGATATACACTAACCTCCTGTGTCTGTCTCTCTGGTAGATGTTACATCACAGGACAGCAGTGGGGAGTCAGGAGATCAGGCTGTATGGGAGGGGAAAGGGCACACACAGCTTCCACTCATAATATTTCTATGGACCATAGCTCTGTTGTGCCTCCCTCCCCCTTCCTCTCTGCCCCGAAACAGACAAGGAACAGCTTTAGGAAGCCTGGGGACAAATTCTTGTTTTATCCCCCAGTCAGGTCAGACAGCTGCCCCCAAGTCAGATCACTGCCTCCATACTGCCCCTGCAGCCAGAGGGTGCTCGGGACAGGGCTGCGGTCACTGAGCTGGGAAGAGGGGGCCTAAGGGGGAAGAGGGGCCTGGTGCTGTGCCTGCAGGAGACCGAATGCAGGTGGTAAGATAATCAGACATCTTGCCATTTGCAGAGCCCGAGACAGTCCTCTACAGAGAGACAGTGACTGACTGTCATTCACTGTTTTCCTTTCAGAACATTATTAGAGATGAGCAAACTTTTCTAAAGTTCGTTCTGACTGAACTTCCGGATTTTTTTCAAAAGTTTGGTTCGACCAAATTTCGGATTTCGGATTTTATAGTTTAAAGCATCTATATGATACGGGGGTAGTGTATTTGGTTGAATTTAGGGCCCTACATGTCAGTAACATCATTATCTTTTCAATGTCTCAAAGTCAATTTTATTTTATTTTTTTAGACTTTAATATTCACCAATACAGGGTCTATGCAGGAAACTCACCATTACAGGGTCTATGCAGGAAACTCACTATTACAGGGTCTATGTAGGAAAAAGGTCACAAATGCAGTGAAGGAGCAGCAGTAGTCATTGGAGGCCAGTACAGGAGCAGCAGTAGTCAACATGGAGGCCGCTCCTCTTAAAGCTATACCGACATCACACAGGCGATGGGCTAGTGCAACATCCCTGCTGATTGGATGTGTTCCGGGCATCATGGGGAAGCGCTTTTCCCACCCGGAACACTTCCTGCTTTCTAAAATGGCGGCTGCCATTTTAGGAGGTAAGAAAAAAAAATTGGAACGAACTTCCAAAAATCCGAATCCGACCGGACTCGGAATTTTGGGAAAATCCGACTCGGATTCCATACTGGCCGAACCGATTCTCTCATCTCTAAACATTATGCAGCCTGCAGGGGAGTGTGTGTGGGGGAGAGGGTTCTCTGCCCTGGCCTCCTGGTTCACACTGAGCTCGTTGTTAGGCGGCTGCTGTTAATTTAGCTAAGTCAAACTTAGCTATTATAACAAGGCAGGATTGTGCCGCCCCTCAGGGACCCGGGAGTCTGCCCTGTGTGGGAAAACCCTCACTGGCTGCTTGACACCATTGTTGTCTAAACAGTCGGGCCCCTCTCCCTCTCTGGCCCCTTTGCAGCCGAACCAGCTGCACATGTGGTATGTCGCCATTGGCTGTTGCAGCTGCCATTGTCTCCCTCACGGTTAGTCCTGTGTTGCCTCCACTGCTGCTAATGTGTCTGTCTTTTTCCGCCTCTGCTGATGTCTCACATGTCATCTGGTGCTGCCTCCATCACTGCTGCTGATGCCTCCTTCTCCCTCACTGTGTGCTGTGTTTTGCGCAAAGGCCGCATCAGGTGACAAGTGAGACACAGTGAGGGAGAAGGATACATCAGCAGCGGTGGAGGTAGCACCAGGCGACACCGGACACACAGTGAGGGAGAAGGAGGCATCTGCAGCAGAGGGCTGTTCTGGCATGGCAGCATCCCCCCTAGGGCTCTCATGGCGGCCCCCCAGTCACTGCTGCAGGTTAGTCTCTGCTGTGTGCTGAGAGCAACCCCCACCCCCTCTCTTTGACAGCACCCCACTGTCTCCCAAACTTTGTGGATCCACCTTGATCACTGTGTTTCCTGTGCAATGTACCGATGACCAGCAGTAGGCAGAAAAGAAAGCAGAAAAAGAAGCACTGCATGATGGTAAATGTAGTTTCTTGGCTGGCGCCATCTTGGATATGGAGCGGCTGTCAGAAAAACTTGTAACCCAGGAATGGCAGCAGCTAGAAAGACGGATGCTGGCTTCAAATACTCAGGGGGAATTGGTAAGTAATATGTAAGTAATTTTTATTTTTTAACTCTTGGGGGTAATACTCTTTTAAATTAGTTTATCACCTCTGCATAGCCCATATCCACATCTCTGCATTCTTCTCCACATCCGATTTAGAACAAATGGTCATAAGATTGTTATTTCCCTGACACCGTTATAACAGTCACAGTTTATATTTTGAAGCTAACAAAGTACATAAAAGAAGAAAGGACATTCTTAAATGAGGATGGAGATTGGATATCAATGCTTCATATTCTGAACTGGAGAATAACTGGAGGTAAAGAGCGTGCTACCATCTTTAGGCCAATTGTTGGGATGTTTGACCCATCACTTGAAGATGAAGATGAACAGTTGTATATTGATCCACAGATAATAACATGGAGACACAACTTGGTAAATTAGATAAACTTCTGGATTAATTAACCCCTTGCCACACCAGAATGTTATTGTACATCCTGGCGAGAGACTAGTTCTTGTACCAAGACGTACATCCGAGCTCCTGGCATTCGTCTGTTTTGACAGTGAGGCTTGGGAGCCAGGATATTATTGTACTGGGAGCCGCAGCTGTGCTGTCAGTTTAGTGTCACCGGTGCTGGCTCCACAGTAGGAGTCCAGCACCGGTATCAGTAAAAATCCACGTATCCCGGTGAGAATGGACTCAACCAAATATGCTTGTGTCCATGAATATATAAGGGGCCGTAAAGGTTTGAAAACTTCCCATTGTGTACTGTATGCTGTTAGGGAATGTTAGAGATAGAGATAGACCACCAACTCAGCTGAGAAATGTAACCTGCAAATGTCTCAAAAGTCATCCCTCAATAGGGTGTATGTTGTGAGATCACCAGCTTTTCAATGCAACATGATCTGAAGCATTAAGGGTGCGTTCACACATACAGGATCTGCAGCAGATTTGATGGCACAGATTTGATGCTGTGTTCAGTCACTTAGTTACATTGATATCTGAAGCATCAAATATGCTGCAGATCCTGTAATTGTGTAAAGGAGTAGTTCGGCCCTTGATAAAATATTACTGGCAGCAGGGGCAAGGGCGAACACAATAACCAGTCCTTACTTTTCCTCTTCCCGGGCCTGACATCCACTGTGTTACCGGCCCTGGGACACCCAACTTCCTGGCTTATGGACTGGCCGCTCAACTAATCACTGACTGCAGCAGTGGCTCGTCCCAGTCGGATATGGTAAACATCCTTGAGCCTTGTGAGAGTCCTGGTGCGGGGAGAGGTGAGGTGAAGAAGCCCGGGGAGAGGTGAGTTTAGATTTTTTTTATGTTCCCAATTGCTCTTGCCTTAAAAAAAAAAAAGTACTTGGCTGGACTTCTTCTTTAACATCCTCTGGCCGCTGCACTGTAAATTAACTTTGCTGCAGCCTATGCCCGATGCTGCAGCGACAATAACTTACAATGCAGGATGACACAGATGCAGGTCCCTGATATAAGTGGTAGTCGTGGACCCGCCGCAACTCTCAGCATGGAGCCTCGCTCCGGTGCTGAGAATTAACCCTATAGATGCTGTGGTCAGTACGATCGCAGCATCTACAGGGCTTCAGACAGAGAATTCTCCCTCTACAGAGGGAGAATTCTCTCTCCGGTAACCATTGGGGCTCTGCGAAGTGATCGTAGAGCTCTGATGGTAGCCATGGAAACTGGAAGCCTCAGGCTTTCAATTTCCTTGCTACAGAGGCCGTCAGAAAATGGGAGGGAGAAAAGGCTGGTGCGCCACCACTGTTGGAGCTCAGCCGTGAGCTCTGCCTCCTACCTTCTCTCTCCCCTGCCGATGTCACAAAATTCTAACAGCAAGAGGGGGCAGAACTATGGACATAAGCTTATGGGATCATTATGATCCCATAAGCTGATGTCCAAAAACGACCTGGACATTGAGGAATCAATGACTCATGATCTTGAAAGTGTTAAACATTGGTTCCCCTATGAGTTGAGACCCAGTATCTGCTATATAAATGATGTCTGTCATCTTCAGGTAACCATCTCATTCTAATGTGAGATAGCAAAGTGGATTAGTAGCTATGAATAGAGATGAGTGAATCACTTGGAAATTCCTTTTGCGAAGTTTGTGGATATTCATGAATATTAATAAAAACAGTATAGTAGCTACAATATTGGGGCTATTACAGAGTAGCATTTTTTTCCACAGCTGTTGCTTTGACAGTTTCAAAATTGGAAAAAGTCAATTTTTTTTTTAAGTAAATCAGCCTGTCAATCATTCAATTTCTGCCATAGACAACAGCGACCGTTGGTGGATCAGTGGCGTAATATCAATTTTCTCCCAGGACAGCCGTGAACATTGGTAAATGAGCACCCAGTGAGTTTTTAAGATGGACACTGTGTTCACTGTGACTTCCTTTAATGCACACCCAGTGACTTGGTATATTGGACAATAGCTTCACTGCTCCCACAGAAAATTACTCACAATCCACCTTCCCCTTCTCTCCTCTCTGTCCCTATCTGGGTGGGTTTAGACTACGGAATTCTCACGGATAAATTCCACGGAATTCCGCAGTCTGTACGTGGTCATGGACACACGCCTTTCTGCTGGCTCAATAGAATGGTGTCTATGAAGCCGGCAGAAAGGCGTGTGTCCATGACCACGTACAGGCTGCGGAATTCCGTGGAATTTATCCGAGAGTATTCCGTAGTCTGAACCCACCCTCTCTCTGTATTTCTCTCTCTGCTCTAACTGCCTGCTGCTACCTACTCTCCACTACACACAGCTGACTGGCCGCCTCCAAGAAGCCAAACACCTTATATAGAGGGGGGAGGTGTTGACATCACAGTGGGATTTGAGTCTGAATAGACAAGTGCAAGAAGGGATTCTGGATAATCCCTTCCTCCCTCCAAAAGACAGTTCTGTAAGCTAACATGTGCGGCCGCCAGGTTTAGTAAATTTGTGCAGGGAATCTGGTGAATTCACAAATCACTACAATGTGAAATTAATGCCTGATTCGCTTCGCTCATCTCTAGTTATGAACTCCCAGATACACCTTTTACTCTAACATGTTACATGCAATTTATACCTGCAAATGGTGAAGAGAGGAACAGTAACTGAACTTAACAATGGAGTGGGACTAGGCGAGTATTTTTTTTTCCCTTTTTTTTCCTTTTTGGCCATTGGACATTCTTATAGGATGGGGACTGTGAGCACTTTTGCAGTATGGAGGCATATAACACACTTTTAAAGTATGGGGGAACTATTACTGTATAGGGGCACAGGAGTGACTTTTATAATATACAGTAGGTTCACAGAAGGCCCTATTACCATATGGGGGACTGTAACATTATATGAAGACAAGGTGCACTATTACAGTATAGGGACTAAGGGTATTATTACCATATGGTGACACAGGATGAAGGATTTTAAATTGTATTATTTGAAAATCCATGGACACTGAAACCATCTTTATATTCTTCAGTATATTATCCCATTGGTTTTCCTCAATCCACTCTAAATCTTCTTCCCATTTTTTTTTACTTTTCTTACTATATTCCTGATCTTGCCTTAAATTATTAGGGCGCGTTCAGACTGAGGAATTCTACCGGAAAATGTCTGCGGAATTCCGTCAGCTGTCCGCCCGCACGGGCACGCGCTTTTCCGCCAGCTCCATAGACACCATTCTATGGGCCGGCGTATTCCGCGATCCGCTGAAAGAAGTGACATGACACTTATTTCAGCGTATAGCGGGATACGCCGGCCCATAGAATGGTGTCTATGGAGCCGGCGGAAAGGCGCCCAGATGTGTGGGCGGACAGCTGACGGAATTCCGCGGACATTATCCGCGAGAATTCCTCAGTCTGAACGCGCCCTTATAGATTATTGTTAACCCTTTTTTCTCAATAGTCTGTGTCCTAATTCTTTCAATAAACTTATTGAGGACTGAGAAAATTCCCTCACTTTTCCTTATTGTCATATCTAATGCACTTTTCAATCTGATATATTCAAACCAATCTCCCTTATGTAGATGAAATTCCCCTCTCAGTTCTTCCCAACTTTTAATTTTTCCTCCACTAATTATATCTTTAATGCAGTTTATACCTGCCTCCCTTAGTTTCTTCAACACTCCTAATTTATACACTTCCTCTAGATATTTGTTTTTCCAAATAGGTGCAAAGTTGAGGATACCTTTTACCGTTAATATTTTTTTTAATTTCCTTCCACGTTCTTACTAAATCTTTACCCAATATCCACTTCTTCCATCTATCCTCCTCCAGACAGCCCGCTTCCAAGATTTGAAATATATCATTACTCTCCTCCCCAATTTCCCTGATAAGGAAATGAAAAAAGTTGTGGTCCTTTGCATTTATGAAACATACCCCTTGTGCAGCTACAAAGTATTTATACAAATCAGGTACTCCCAAACCCCCCTTTTTCCTTTAATTCACATAGCCCTTCCAGTTTCATTCTTACATGTTTCCTACCCCAGATTAAAGCATTCAGTGCACCCCTTAACCTTTTAAAATAATTATTTTCAACCCATACAGGTGCTGCACTAAATAAATATAACAACTTGGGCAGAATAATACTTTTTATTAAAACAATCCTGTCTGCATTTGAGAGTCTTAATTTTTCCCATATTTTAATCTTATCCTCAATTGCCTTCACCACTACTTTCGTATTTAGAAGATTAAAATGTTCAATCCTCCTGGATACCTGGATCCCTAAGTATCTGAAACTCTCCCCCTTTCCTAATATACGCAAAGGGGAATAAAGTCTAATCCTTTCTTCATCCAACACCATCAGTACCGATTTTTTCCAATTAATAGATAGCCCTGAATAAGAACCCATTCCCTCCACTAAATTAATAACTTTAGGTACACTAATCTCTGGATGTTTAAGAAAAAATAGCATATCATCCGCATACAGGGATATCCTGTCCCCTCCACCCCTCGCCCCAAAGCCCACCATTTTCGGATCTTCTCTAACTTGTATTGCTAAAGGCTCTATAACCAGGGCGAAGAGTAGAGGGGAGAGAGGACATCCCTGCCGAGTACCTCTACTAAGACTAAAAGGGGCTGACTTTTTCTCGTTTACCAACACCACTGCTTTAGCCTCTTCATACAGTACCTGAATCATCCCTATGATTTTTTCCCCAAAACCGTATATCCTCAACACCTCCCAGAGGAATTCCCACTCCACCCTGTTAAAGGCCTTGGTCGCGTCCAATGACAGGATGGAGTGCCCCCCCCCCCCCTCCTCAGCAATCTGCATATTCTCAAAGACTCTCCGGATATTACTTCTCGCCATTCTCCCCGCCACGAACCACATTGATCAAGGTGGACTAATTCCCCAACCACCTTCCCCATCCGGATAGCCAGTGTCTTTGCAAAAATGTTTGCATCGCTATTTATCAGGGATATCGGTCTATACGATTCACAATCAAGCGGATCTTTTTCAGGTTTCTGAAGCAGTACTATAGTTGCCTCCCTCATCGATGCAGCCAACTTACCTCTTTCTAAGGCTTCACAGATTACTTTATGAAGTCCCCCTACAAGGGTTTCCCTATACTCTCTATATATTTCATATGGGATTCCATCTCCTCCCGGTGTTGAATTCCCTTTAATACTATCCAGGGCTCTATTTAATTCTTCTACTGTGATTGGTTGTTCAAGTGCTTCTCTGCATTCCTCACTTATTCTAGGAAAGGGGATTTTGTCCAGAAAACCCACAAGATCCCTCCTCTCTCTCCTATACTCTGTGGTGTACAATTTCTCAAAATAACTCCTAAATTCCACTTCTATCTGTTCTTGTGCATTAATTATATCCCCATCCCTCCCTCTCAAAGCAGATATTATTTTTCTCTCTTTTTGGTTCTGCACTATAGCCACCAATTTTTTATTCGGCTTCCCAGAATTCTTAAATCTATCTTTACCAAAAAACTCCATTTGATTTTTTGCCTTCTCTAATATTTCTCTAACTTTTCCTGACTTATTTTTAAATTGTGCTCACTATCTTGTGTCTTTTCCCTTTTGTGTGTTTCCTCAGCTTTCTTAAGTTTCCCCATTAACTCACCTTCTTTCTGTCTATACGCCTTTTTTAATTTAGTGATAATTCCCCAACATTTTCCCTCTTATAATGGCTTTAAATGTGTCCCACACTATATAACCTGGTGCAGTACCCCAATTAAGTGCCCATAAATCTTTAAATTCTTCTGTTATCTTATCTTTATCCTGTATTAGCTTTAGCCAATGTGCATTGATACGAATCGGTGTGTTTATTTTTTTCCCTAGTACTAACTAACTCCACAACCACCAGTGAGTGATCTGAAAAACATCTATTTAAATAATATATTCTACCCACTTTTTGTGCCATCTCATCATTACCCAACACCAAATCTATTCTGGATAAACAAGTGAATTCTTTTTTCATGGGATTCTTTTCCCTCCATATATCTCGCCAAGCGAACTCTCCAATTAATTTTGCTAGTCTGGATCTATTTACACCCCTTACCGGCTCAACCATCCTGGTCCTGTCTAGATCTTCATCTAGCGTGGTGTTAAAGTCCTCCATTATCATTATAGGGCATTTATTCTTTCCTGCAGCATACTCAAACAGGATCTCCAGGATGGTTGACCTAAAGGGAGGGGGGATATAAACAAATGCCAAGATGCATATTAGACTTTCAACTCTACAGTGGAGGAAGACATAGCACCCTTCTTTATCAATCTTCTTATCCAACAGTTCCCAATCCATACTTCGATGAATCAGTACCGATACACCCCTAGCATAATTTGAGTATACTGAGTGATAATAATGGGACCACCATCTTTTAGTGAGTACCTTAACTGTATTACTAAGCAAATGCGTTTCTAGGAAGCATACAACTTCTGGAAGCATTTTCCTAATATAATTTGATATTGCAAACCTTTTTAATCTGTCTGAGAGGCCTCTGACGTTCCAACATACTATTCTATAAACCATTTATTCAGTGAGCAAAGATGAACTAAATACACAAATTTACAAATATATCCTCCCCCCCCCCTCTAACCCCCCCTCCAACACTCTCTTGGCAGACCACCTTCCCTCCCATTCCCAATCCCCCCCTCCCCCTTCCCCTTCCCCCCGTGACTCCAAAGAATCCCCTTAGAGCCTCTAGCTTGAGACTAATTTTTTTCCGCTGAACCTCTGACCTGACCAACACCAAAAACATTTCTCTCACAGACCCCTAGTTTCTATCCAAGTTACCACCTCCTCTGGTGTATCAAAGAACCAACTTCTCTCTTCATGTATAACTTTTAACCTCGCAGGAAATAATAAAGCGTATTTTATCTTCTTTTCCTGTAACCTTTTCTTGACTTGATAATACCTCATTCTCTTCTTCTGAGTTTCTGTTGCATAGTCCGGATAGAAAAAGATTTTTGCATTATTGTACACAATGCCTCCCTCCTCCCTTCCCTTTCTCAAGATTACATCTCTGTCCCCATAACACAGAATTTTTGCAATCAGCGAACGAGGTCTATTTCCTGGAGGAAGGGGTTTAGCCCGGACTCTATGAGCCCTTTCTATACAAAAATATTGAGACAGTTTTTCTTTCCCAATAGTTTCATTCAACCATCTTTGCAGGAAGATCTCCGGGTTTTTTCCCTCTACCCCTTCCGGTAGTCCAATGATTCTAATATTACTCCTCCTTGCCCTGTCTTCCATATCAGTTACCTTGATTTCAAATTCTTGTTTTCCAATGTTAACTCTTCTACACCTTCTTTCACCTTTTTCATCTCATCTTCTAACCCACTAATCCTCTGTTCCGCCTCTCCAAATCTATCCCTGATCTTATCCAACTCATTTCTTACAATAGACACATCGGTTTCAATGGACCCTACCTGTGTAGTGAGCACAGAGATTGAGTTATCACACTTTTTTTTTTTTATAGCTGTCAAGATTTCTGTTAACCAATCTGGTTGCACCTCTTTCTCACTAGGTGGCTCCCCTTCTCTAGTCTCCTCATTACTCCCTTTTCCTCCTCCCCCACCCTTTCTCTTATTTGTTCCAGGAGACCCAAACAATTTTTCCATTTTAAGGGGGGGCCCTATTATCCTTCCCCTCCTTAACGGGGCTCAATGATTTTTTGTTAATCTTTTTCTTATGATCCATTAAGACTACTTCAAGTAACTATCAAAAACATCATAAAGTTACAGTAGTACTCTTCACATACAATTTGCTAAATGTCTTTGTGAGAGCTGGAGCTTACACCACCTTAATGTTAATGGTTAGTAACAAAATTCTCATGACCTGTAGGGTTTTAAATGTCAATATTAATCAGAGGAGCCGTATCACAAACGGTATTGTCCTTCCTGTTATTGTCCCGAAGTTGCCAATGAGATTACACCTCCTGCAGAGCTTAGAATCTCACTAGCCACTCACAGTCATCCACATACGATGTTGGTTCTGTTTGATAAATGCGAAGTGCATCAACTTAAAGTTACAGTAACACTCTTCACATACAATTTGTTAAATGTCTTTGTGAGAACTGGAGCTTACACCACCTTAATGTTAATGGTTAGTAACAAAATTCTCATGACCTGCAGGGTTTTAGATGACAATGTTAATCAGAGGAGCAGTATCCCAAACAGTATTAACCTTCCTGTTAATGTCCCGAAGTTACCAATGAGATTACACCTCCTGCAGAGCTTAGAATCTCACTAGTCACTCACAGTACTCCACATACGATGTTAGTTCTGTTTGATAAATGTGAATAGCGATAGTCTTGCACAAAATCTGTTGCAGATAATTGCTCAATACAGTTCCTGTCACAAATACCTAGAGGCTCAGTGTTACCGGTGCAAAAATACACGATCAGTTTTTCGCAGCAAACGATCTAACCTGGGAGACAGCAGTAAATTAATAGCCACTTTGCGGTAATACACCACGTCTCTGCCAAGCCCACAGCTCCTCTCACCAGCAAGTGAGCTTATCTATTTCGAAATCTGCCGTATTTCAGTGGCTTGTTGCAACCTCAGGTCCCCCCTCTCACTGAGTCGCTTTACCTGCTCTCCCAGGTAATGTTCCTCCGTTGTCTGTATCCTTTCTCCAAACTGGCACTGCTCCTGGAAGTTACCTTACCGCACCTGGCCTGTTGCTCCTCCTGACGCCACTCTCACTGGTGTCTCTGAGCTTCAGACCAGTGCCGCTCCGAGCCGCAACGCTCTGCTACTTGGGTCACGTGACTGCCGAAATTCCCCGATTCGTCTCTCTCACTGGCGTTCTCGGAACCGTATCGCTTCTCTCCCACACCGCATCTCTCTCCGGCCCGAACCATGTGACCTCTGAGTTCGTTGGACGCCTCTCTCACTGGCGTCTTAGTGGTAGCCACACGCCTCAGATCGGTGCCTCTGTCCGTCTCTCAACCGGGCTAATCGCTAATCCCTCCAGCAGGCCACTCACTGCGCTGTGAACCGCTCCGGCCTCACTTCGTCTCAGCAGCTTCAGTCCACCGGTTCACCTGCATTGGTCTCTGCAGAAAACAGCCGCAGGATCTCTACCAGGTCAGGTCATACTCCGAGGTCAGCGGACGGTGCGTGCCTTAGCTCCGCCCCATGCTCAACCTTTTGAAAAGAAAGGGAGCACTATTACCATATGTGGACAAAGGATGGGGGGCTATTTCAGTATATGGGAACAAGAGGCATTATTACAATATAGAGGTTCTTAGGGAAGTAATACCATATAGGGCCAATGGGGCACTATTATAACTATATAAGGTCATAAAGGGCGTTAAAACTGTACTGATACTCAGGGGGTAATTGAGTAAAAATTATTTTGGATTGTGTTAATTTTTGTTATAGCATCTATAGCAGGACATGCCTTCACCCCTTTTTTACTGTATTATATAAAATGCCTATTCATACAATTCATGTATCTAATCTCTTATACTGTATGTAGATGCCTAAAGGTCGATGTAATGGCCCCTGTCTGCCAGGAACCTATAAAGTCCTCCAAGAAGGATATCACATCTGCTGCTATGCCTGCCTCCCATGCTCAAATGGGGAATTTGCAAATCAATCTGGTAAATTATTTTATATAGATTTCTATTCTAGTATTATTGAAGTTATGTTTATAAATTATCCATTGTGCCAGCAATGTGTGTGGTATGAGGGTATTCCGATCTCAACTAATATAGTTAATCTTGTATGGCTTCTCAAGGCAATTTTTTTTTTTTTTTGCTAATTTTTTTTCATTTAGCAAACTTGCCTCCTTGGCGTATACCTTTAACAATATAAAGTATATGGATGATTCCTGCTTGTGTACATATCAAGAAAAAAAAAAAAAAACAGTATATGACAATGTAATGTTCAAAATTAGAGATGAGTGAAGCGAATCTAGTAAATGAAGACTCACTGTGAATCCTGCTTCATTCTGCGTTCAGCAGGCAGTTAGAGCAGAGCAGGGAGAGACTAAAAGAGAACAGAGAGCTTTAGGGACAGAGAGGAGTGGAATGGCGGAAACAGGCTGATTGGCTTTTTTTTATTGTGAATTTCCGATTTTAACACTTTTAGAACAACATGTTTTAACAAATTTGCCCTTCCATAATAGTCCCAGGATTGTAGCTACTATAATTTTGGCTGTTTTCATGATTTGCGAATCTTAACCCCTTAGTGACCGCCGATACGGCTTTTTACGGCGGTCACTAAGGGTCCTTATTCTGCTGCCATCAGCTTTTTACGGCGATGGCAGAGAATAAGGCTGCGGGGCCGGGATGGCCCCCACCCCATCCCCCCAGCTACCGGAGGTAGCTGAGGGGCTGGGGCAGTGTGTGGGGTCTGTCCCGCCCCCCCCCCCCCCCTTACCGACGATCGCCGCTATTAACGTTATAGCGGCGGCCGTCGATAAAGGAGATTACCGGTGCCGCCGCCGGCTTTCATCTCCCCCCGCCGTGAATCTACGGCGGGGGGAGATGAAATAAGTGTATATCAAACCCCAAATCAGACCCCCCTAGTGCCCCAATAACTAACCCCCCTCCCCCGGCGGCCATCATTTCCAAGATGGCCGCCGCCATCGCTGTGAACAGACTAATGTCTGTTCACAGCGATGGGAAAGTTAAAATGAATGAAAACCCCATGCTCTCCGCCACCGGAGGTAGCGGAGAGCATGGGGCAGTCATCAGGGACCCCCCTGTGGGGTCCCGGTACAAGCGATCAGCGGTATATACTATATACCGCTGATCGCTTGTGCAACGTGCATCCCGGCACTTTTTATCCCCTGTCACCATGAATGATTGGTGACAGGGGATAAAAAGTGATGTCCCCCCCACCCCCCAAGTCGAACCCCCACCCCCCCTGTCACCCCCGTCCCCCAGTCACCCCCCTTCCCCATATACTCACCTGCTCCTGGAGCTCCGTCCTCCTCGGTGTCCTGGCTGGTTATGAAGTGCGCATGCGCTTCACAACCAGCCAACTCTGGAAAATTTAAAGTGACAGAGACCAATTTGGTCTCTGTCACTGAACTATGATTACTGTGATAGAAAATATCACAGTAATCATAGCAATACAGTGAAAATGAATGTGTAAAGTACAAAAAGTGACAAACATACAAAAAAAAATAAAAAACACACTTTTTATTATAGTAATAATTGCAGTTTACTCCCAAATTGCCCCTAACCCCCCCAGATTACCCGTAACCACCGCATGTTGCCCGTAACCACCGCACGTTGCCCGTAACCACCGCACTTTGCCCGTAACCACCGCACTTTGCCCGTAACCACCGCACTTTGCCCGTAACCACCCCAAATTACCCGTGACCCCCTCCAGATTGCCCGTAACCACCCCAAATTACATGTACCCACCCCAGATTACCTATAAGCACTTCAGTTTATCAGTAACAATCCCAGATTATCTGTAACCCTTCCAGGTTGCACATAACCCCCCCCAGGTTCCCCGTAATCACGCCAGATTACATGTAACCCCCCCAGATTGCACGTAACCACCGCACGTTGCCTCTGACCACGCCACGATGCCTCTGACCACGCCACGATTCCTCTGACCACCCCACGTTGCCTCTGACCACCCAACGTCGCCTCTGACCACGCCACGTCGCCTCTGACCACCACACGTCGCCAATGACCACCACACGTCGCCTCTGACCACCCCAAATTGCCAATGACCCCCTCCAGATTGCGGTGCCCATGCCAGATTACAGTTACCCACCCCAGATTGCCTATAAGAACTTCAGTTTATCCGTAACCACCCCATGTTTCCCGTAACCAACCCACGTTGCCCGTAACCACCCCAGATTGTCTGTAAGCACTGCAGGTTGCCCGTAACCACCCCACGTTGCCCGTAACCACCCCACGTTGCCTGTAACCACCCCAGATTGTCTGTAAGCACTGCAGGTTGCCCGTAACCACCCCACGTTGCTTGCGTAACCACCTTACGTTGCCTGTAACCACCCCAGGTTGCCGTAACCACAGCAGGTTGCCCGTGACCACCCCATGTTGTCCGTAACCACCCCAGATTACCTGTAACTACCTCAGGTTGCCCATAACCACCCCAGGTTGCCCATAACCACCCCACATTACCTGTAATCTCATTTTTTTTATTTTATTTTAGTAACTGCGCTATTCTAATAACCATTACTAGCTGCGGTTTTGCTCCAGTAAATTGGCGCTCCTTCCCTTCTGAGCCCTGCTGTGTGCCCATACAGTAGTTTATGCCAATATATGAGATACCGTTTTACTCAGGAGAACCTGCGTTACAGATTTTGGGGTACGTTTTCTCTCCTGTTCCTCGACAAATTGAGAAATTTCAAACTAAACCAACATATTATTGGAAAAATTCGAGTTTTTCATTTTTACTGGCCAATTCTGAATACTTTCCTCTAATACCTGTGGGATAAAAATTGTCACCACACCCCAAGATGAATTCTTTGAGGGGTAAACTTTCCAAAATGGGGTGAATTTTGGGGGGAATCTATTCTGCTGACACTACAGGGGCTCTGCAAACGCACCTGGCGCTCAGAAACTTCTTCAGAAAAATTTGCACTGAAAATGCTAATTGACGCTCCTTCCCTTCTGAGCCCGGCTGTGTGCCCATACAGTGGTTTATGCCCACATATGGGGTACCGTTCTACTCAGGAGAACCTGTGTTACATATATTGGGGTGACATTTCTCTCCTGTTCCTCTTTAAATTGAGAAATTTCAAACTAAAGGAACATATTATTGGAAAAATTCGAGTTTTTCATTTTTACTGTCTACTTTTGAATACTTTCCTCTAATACCTGTGGGGTCAAAATGCTCACCACACACCAAGATGAATTCTTTGAGGGGTGAACTTTCCAAAATGGGGTGACTTATGGCGAGATTTTACTCCGCTGGCACTACAGGGGCACTGAAAATGCACCTGGCGCTCGGAAACTTCTGCAGCAAAATCTGCATTCAAAAAGCTAATTGGCGCTCCTTCCTTTCTGAGCCCTCCTGTGTGCCCCTACAGTGGTTTACGCCCACATATGGGGTACCATTGTACTCAGGAGAACCTGCGTTAGAAATTTTGGGGTACATTTTTCCTCTTGTTCCTCGTCAAATTGAGAAATTTCAAACTAAACGAACATATTAGTGGAAGAATTCGGGTTTTTCATTTTTACTGTCTTCTTTTGAATACTTTCCTGTAATACCTGTGGGCTCAAAATGGTCACCACACACCAAGATGAATTCTTTGAAGGGTGAACTTTCCAAAATGGGGTGAGTTATGGGGGGTTTTCTCTCTGCTGAGACTACAGGGGCTCTGCAAACGCACCTGGCGCTCAGAAACTTCTTCAGCAAAATCTGCATTGAAAAAGCTAATTGGCGCTCCTTCCTTTCTTAGCCCTCCTGTGTGCCCATACAGTGGTTTACGCCCACATATGGGGTACCATTGTACTCAGGAGAACCTGCCTTACAAATTTTGGGGTACTTTTTTCCTCTTGTTACTCGTGAAATTGAAAAATTTCAAACTAAACGAATATATTATTGGAAGAATTCGGGTTTTTCATTTTTACTGTCTTCTTTTGAATACTTTCCTGTAATACCTGTGGGGTCAAAATGGTCACCACACACCAAGATGAATTCTTTGAAGGGTGCACTTTCCAAAATGGGGTGACTTATGGGTTTTTTTCTCTCTGCTGAGACTACAGGGGCTCTGCAAACGCACCTGGCGCTCAGAAACTTCTTCAGCAAGATCTGCATTGGAAAAGCTAATTGGCGCTCCTTCCCTTCTGAGCCCCGCTGTGTGCCCATACAGTGGTTTACGGCCAAATATGGGGTACCGTTGTACTCAAGAGAACCTGCGTTACAAATTTTGGGGTGCTTTTTTTCTCATGTTCCTTTTGAAAATGAGAAACTTTAATCTAAACGTATATATTATTGGAAAATTTAATTTTCCATTTTTTTACTGCCTAATTGTGAATACTTTCCTCCAGCCCCTGTAGAGTTAAAATGCTCATTATACCCCTAGATTAATTCTTTAGGGTATCTAGTTTCCAAAATGGGGTCACTTATGGGGGTTTTCAGGATAACAGACTTCTAAATCCATTTAAAAAAAGAACTGGTCCCTTTCACGAAACTTTCACGAAAATGTGATAATTTGCTGATAAATTTCTAAGCCCCGTAACACCCTAAAAAAGTAAAATATGTTTACCAAATTATGCCAGAATAAAGAAGACATATTGGTAATGTGACTTAGTAACTAATTTATGTTCTATGACATTCTTTTTTTAGAAGCAGAGAATTTCAAAGTTCATAAAATGCAATTTTTTTTTAATTTTTCATGATATTTTGATGTTTTTCACAAAAAAAACACAAAGTAGTGACAACATTTTGCCACTAACATAAAGTGCCATATGTGTCGAAAAAACAATCTCAGAATCGCTAGCATACGTTAAAGCATCACTGAGCTATAAGAGCATAAAGTGAGACAGGTCAGATTTTGAAAAATTAGCCTGGTCATTAAGGCCCAAACTAGCTGCAGCACGAAGGGGTTAACTAGTTTGATCGAAAATTTGTGAAGGTCACAAAAAAAATTTCCGGATGCTTCGCTCATCTTTAATCAAAATTAATTTGTCTTGAGCAAGTGTTATTTCTATTTTTAAGACTGGGGCTTCATGAAGACTCTGCTGGTGCGACAGCTAGTCTCATCCCACTCAGGCAACTTGCCTTGAGGTCCATTGTGGAAAACTCAGATGTGACTTCCCACCTGCGACCAAAATTTATCAAGGACTGATTATTTTGTGATGGTCATTTTTCAGTCACTCTATATCAAAGTTGAAATACTACACTATTCACTAACGTAAGGTGCGACCAAGGTCATTGAGTTTTTATATATATATATTTTTTACATTTGTGTAAAAAGTGACATGGGTTTGTCAGGAACTGCATGGCTGTTCAAGCCCTTGTTGCAAAACTTATATAGCTATGCTGAACCTCCACTGTTCTCTACACTAATAGCTTTAGAATAGACATTACTAGAGATGAGAAAAGAAGGATATGTTTAGTTTTGTACAAAGCAGAACCATTGGTTTTGAATTCTGCTGTCCGCTCATGGAGAAGAGTAAGGGTCCTATTCCACGGGCCGAGGAGGGCCCGATCAACGATGTAAACGAGCGTCGATCTGCTAGATCGCCGCTCGTTTACTGGGCCTATTCCACGGCCCGATGATCGTTGAGAGTGGGCTGAGGAGGGCCCGACCAAACTCAGCCAATCACAGGCCGCAGCAGTCCCGGCCTGTGATTGGCTGAGTGCTCCGTCAGCTGACCGGCCATTCTGAAGATAGAGAGCGCAGGACCCGGGGATGAATACAGCGCGGAGAAGACCTGACAGGTAATGTATGATGCTGCAGCCTGTCAAATCGTCAGTCGCCCGCCGGGCAGCGCTATTCAACCGTAGCGATGTGCGGTGGGGGAACGATGACTTTAGGTCTAAATGAACGATCAGCCGATGACATGATTATCGGCTGATCGTTCTCTCTATTTCACCAAACGATAATCGGCCAAATCGGGCCAAATGGGGCCGATCCGTCCGATTATCGTTACTGTGGAATAGGGCCCTAAGATAATCTGAGGAATGCCTGGAAAACATGGATACAGCCCTGTGTACAGTCCTTGAGCTGCCTCCACCTTCTCTATAGAGTGGTCAGACAAACGGTCAGACAAAAGTCAATGGTTCTGCTTCGTAGGAAGCTAAACAAATCCTGCTTTGCTCCTCTCTAGACATGCACTTGGGCATGCTGTCTAGGTCAGGAAATCCACATCTATGGAACCTTGTAGAAGAGTGGTGAATGACCCTTATCCCCCAGAGTGATGTCTATTCTAATGTTAACATAAATCATATAAACATTAGAGAAGGCTCATTAATTTTTAAGTCTGTCAGAACATAGTTGTGAGCAGCCATGTAGTTCCCAACACAGCCATCTGTGGAAGAAGGGGGGTTGTGTCCCCCTTACAGCATTTTCCACATTTTCCCAGCCTCCATGCACTTGCCCTTCAGTAGCTTGTAGTCACCCATGCCTACCAGAAGCGGATTATAATAGGTCTTTTTTGGGCGCTAGCCCAGGGGACTGAGCTCCTGAGGAGCCCATGGCCCCCCAAAAAGACTTATGTTCAGTCATGCTTTGCATAAAAATTGTTGCTTTTTACCACAATTTTGTACAAATCAGAGCAAAACTGCAGCCAGGAGACAATGCAGTAACATTAGAGAATATATTAAAGGACCTTATCATGTGACAATGATGTCACTACAGGTCCTTTACAGGCTGCATTATGGAGGAAAAAGTTAGTGCCACCATAGTTACAATGGGTTGGGGTGGCCCAAACTTGGTGAACAGCCCAAGGCTCATAATAAAGTTAATCCGCCCCTGATGCCTACTTTTCCACTACAGAGACCAATACTGCTTTCGACTGACCCCTGTAAAGGCCAGAAACATACTCCTCTTTGCAAAATTTATTAAGACAGGTGTTTCATTCGCCATTCTTATCTAAAAGCCTGTGCCCTGTAAGCTGTATCTCTGAGAGTAAAAACGTTACCATGATAAATAATGTTATTTTACTTTAAAAATAAAGATATAAAATAGGTATATCTATAGATACTGTCTAATATAGTAAATCAGTTTATCTGCTTTTTATTCATAGACAGTGAGAATTGCCAGAGATGTCCTGACCATGAATGGCCGAATGAGGGGAAGAACAATTGTGCTGTGAGACATTATGAGTTTCTGTCCTATGAGACTGATGTTGTTGCTTTAGTCTTTTCCATCATCTCCATATTACTCTCTCTTATAACTCTATGTATAATTGGAATATTCACTTTATTCCGGAACATTCCCATTGTCAGAGCCAATAACCGGAACCTCAGCTTCATTCTCCTGATCTCTCTCATGTTCAGCTTACTTTGTGTGTTTCTCTTCATCGGTCGCCCAGTGGATATAACCTGCATGCTGAGACAAATCTTCTATGGGGTCTTCTTCACAGTAGCCGTGTCTTCTGCCCTTGCCAAGACCATCATAGTCTGCATAGCATTCAAGGCCACCAGACCTGACAGTCCCTGGAGAAAGTGTGTGGGGGTTAAGCTTCCTTATACTGTAGTGTTGGTCTGTTCTTCTATTCAGATCCTGAATGCAGTTATCTGGTTGTCACTGTCTCCTCCATATCAGGAGTATAACCTGGATTATCCTGGGAAGATCATCATTCAGTGTAATGAAGGGTCAGTCTTTGCCTTTTACCTCATGTTGGGTTATATGGGGTTTCTGGCAGCGGTGAGCTTTGTTCTAGCTTTCCTGGTGAGGACATTACCTGATATCTACAATGAAGCCAAGTACATCACCTTCAGCATGCTGGTGTTCTGCAGTGTCTGGATCTGTGCCATCCCGGCCTATCTGAGCAGTACAGGGAAACACATGGTCACTGTAGAGATATTCGCCATATTGGCCTCAGGGGGAGGAATATTGGGCTGCATGTTTTTACCAAAATGTTACAGTATCCTGATGGCGCCTGAAGAGACGAGTTCTGGACTTGTGTTAAAGAGATGAGTTATGTGAATGATTCTCTATAGGGAATGTCATCCATGTTGTGGTCAATGTTCAGTTTCTCTATTTTGGAGATTATTTGGAAATACATGAAGCTCATCTATAATTCTGGTTCTCCATCATTTCTTATTGCTTGTGTACATGGTTTAGTGCTGGTGCTGGCAGGGATATATAACATATAGCTACCTCTTCCACTATTACTAGGACTCTCAAGAATACTATAGATTATTAGAGGTACAAACACAAAGCCAAGGCCCATCAACCTGAACCTGATTTTACTTTGGAGTCAATGGGGGGAGATTTATTATATCTTGTGTAGAGGAGCAGTTGCCAATATCAACTAATCAGGTCTCTTCTTTCATTATTTTCTTAAAGGCCTCTGAAAAGTGAAAGTTGGACTCTGGATGTTATTAGCAGCAGCTCCATTTTTCCTTTTAATATATCTCCCCCAAAATGCAGACTCAATGGGAGGAAACAAAAACTTTCTGATTTACCCAAAGCAACCAAACATTGTTCAGGTTTTTACTAGAGCTCATTAATCAATTAAAGGTCAACTGGGATTGGCTACTCAGGGCAAATCAGAGGGGTTAAAGGGGTTTTTCACCTTTGTTTAAAAAAAAAAACAAATTATTCTGAAAATAGTGCACATAATGAGGTAAGTTCAGACATTCTTTGATGTATAATAAAGCTCAGTTCTCTCATCCCCTCCTCCCCTCGACCAAGTGAATAACTCTTCTGTCCATAGGATGGCTTCTGTTAGAGGGAAGCCTGGAGGGAAGCACAAAACTATGTCTCCTCCAGTCCTCCATCTCCTGGATGCATTGTACAACCCCTCCATCAGAAGCCATCTTATGAAAATAGAAGCCATCCTGCTGGCAGCAGAATGAGCAGAGGATGACAGGGGCAAAGTTTTACTATAGACAAATATAAACCTGACACTACTATATTTTAGTACCTGCATCAGCAGATCTCCAACAAGTTATCAGTGAATGTAGCCTAAGACACAACCACCTGCACTTGCAGTGTAAACTAAACAATACAAAAATGTTGTTGAAGCCCACCAGGAACAGAGTTTTTGGCCTTAGCGATTTGCTCACAAACTAGAAGGGAATGGGCTGTACAAATGGCGTCTTACTGCTATATATAACTATGAAGCCGTTGACCAAGAACAGACTTTGCAGCCCATGAATATGCTTCCAGTCTATTGTCCCATTCATTTTGAGTCTGTAATTGAAGGACTATGTAAAAGCAGCTGCACCATAGGACTGTGTTATGTCACACAGGATTTCTCCTCCACTTTAACTATTCACAATTCTTTACCTTCTTCAGAGCCCTTCTCCTGCCATAATTTGTTTTACTTGTTAAAGATTCAAATTCCTCATAACCAGAAATATCATTTTTGTACAAAGTGTAAATGGCAATGAAGAAATAGTGCAGTGGACCCATAAGTATGGAAACATAAATATAACACACATGTAAGTATTTAAACATTTCAAAAACTATATCCTGAGCCGCTTAGGTCCCTTTGTAGCAGAGGGGTAAGTAGTCTGTTGTGTCTAATGCCTAGAGATGAGCGAACCGCTTCTCCCGGTATGGGATCCGGGTCGTATTCTCCAAAAAGTCAGAATACGGTCGGATTCGTATTTTTGGAAGTTTGCTCTTGCTTTCTAAAATGGCAGCTGCCATTTTGGAAACCATGAAGCGTTCCGGGGGTGAAAAGCGCTTTAACATGATGCTCGGAACACATCCAATCAGCAGGGATGTTGCACTAGCCCACCCCCTGTTATGTCAGTATAGCTTTAAGAGGAGCGGTCACATGACTGCATGACGCAGTCTGCTGAGAGATAGGAAGGAGACTGTTACCAGTGCACACAGCTCGTCAGTGACAAAACGCTGTTAATTGCTCGTGCTGCTGTTCTCAGAAGATATTCAACAAACGCAAAGACAAAAAGATTATGAGGAAAGCGGAGAGGAGAAACAGTGATTGAGAGAGAAAAATAGAGAGGGTGAAAGATAGATAGATAGATAGATAGATAGATAGATAGATAGATAGATAGATAGATAGATAGATTAGGCATAGGGGAGCAAAGGGTGCACAGAACAAAAACGCCAGAAAGAAAATAAAAACCAGAAAAGAGTTTTTTCAACCTTAGTGTCAAATAAAACACTAGTGCATGTCTGTATACTAGTAAAAAAAACTACTTTAAAGATATCCAAGTACTATAGTGGCACCCTTACTAGAGTGTATTTGACATACGTGGTTTCCTGAGACACAAATATACAGTATATCTCTTCTGCATGTCTGTAGAATAAAATGACAAAAAAAATGCTATACAGATATCCAAGTACAATAGTGTCACCTTTGCGAAAGTGTATATGACATACGTTGTTTCCTGAAACACAAATATATACAGTATCTCTTGTGCATATCTGTAGAATAAAACTACAAAAAAACTGCTATACAGATATCCAAGTACTATAGTGGCACCCTTGTGTTGATTCGTATGGTAACACAGCTAGTCACTGAACAGACCCTGCTGATCCCTACAGTACCACTGCAGGTCGCAGAACTAACCCTGCAGATCCCTACTATACCACTGCTTATCGCTGACATACCACTGCTGATCCCCACAATACCACTGCTTATCCCCATTCTAGCCCTGCTTATCCCCATGAAACCACTGCTCATTCCCACAGCATCACTGCTCACGGCTGAGCTGATCCTGCTGCTGATCCCTACGATACCACTGCAGGTCCTTTACTGGCGTTCAATGACTACTGCTGCTCCTGTACTGGCCTAAAATGGCTATTGCTGAACCTCCACTGGCCTCCAATGAGTACTGCTGCTCCTTCACTGCATTTGTGACATTTTTCCTGCATAGACCCTGTAATGGTAAATATTGAAGTCTAAAAAAAAAATTGACTTTGAGATATTGAAAAGATAATGATGTTACTGACATGTAGAGCCCTAAATTCAACCAAATATACTACCCCCGTATCATATAGATGCTTTAAACTATGAAATTCGAAGAAATCTGAAATTCGGTCAGACCGAACTTTTAAAAAAAATCTGAAGTTCCGGTCGGACCGAACTTCCGTGGAAACTCTTCATCACTTATATAATATATTTAGCCCTACAACTGAACAGCAACAAAATTTCCCTATACGTCCTCAGCAGCAGCACAAATGGGGAAGATCCTATCTTCCTGCAATGGTAGGACAGATGGTACTAATAAAAGATTGATTAGGAGACCTATAAGAAGGCCATACAGACCCCTCCTCCTTGTGTTTTTTTCTGTCCTCCTGTGGGACAGGTGGTAGGAGAGGGAAGCTGGCTCAGGCCTATGTTTGTGTCTGGCTTTCCTTTCCAAAGATTCTTCCTTTCCACATGGTCGTGTGGAGAGGGGAAATTTATAAAAATGTTGTTTTTCCTGCTCTGCTGTATCAGAGAGGAGATTATTTACTTTTTAGTAGAGTTATCACTCAGCTTCTCTGCTGTATGGAGCCGCTGTGTGAGGAAAGCCAGGAAGCTGCTGCAGTAAGTATCATGGTGCTGCCAGACCTGTGTCCTCACCTGGGCGGCTGCTGCAGTAAGTATCATGGTGCTGCCAGACCTGTGTCCTCACCTGGGCGGCTGCTAATTTTCTTGATACTTCAGCAAGGTAAGATATGCTGTTTTTTTCTTTTGAGCTGGAAGCCTGGCCTGTGTGTCAGGAGGATTATTTGATATATATGTTGTATTCGGCTTTTACGCCTCAAATGTTTTGTTTCAATGTCTTTCACTTTTTTTAACATTGGTTGTGCAAGTCCTGTTAGACTGCTTCACTATATGAGTGACCTATGTGACTATAGTGTGTATACATGAACACAGCTTTAAAGCTGCTAGTTGGGTATTTAGTACACCTGCTGTCTCATTATTTTCTCCAGTACTGCTACAATGAAGCTATGAAACTGTGTGTGTGTGTGAACACAGCCCTAGAGCTGCTAATTGTGTACACCTATTGCCTCATTACTTTCTATAGTACTGCCATCAGATGATGCAGTGAAGCTATAAAACTGTGTGTGTGCACACAACCCTAGAGCTGCTAGTTGTGCAGTGTGCACACCTGCAGCCTAATTACTTTCTATAGTACTGCTACCAGATGATGCAGTGAAGCTCTGAAACTGTATGTGAACACAGCCCTAGAGATGCTATTGTGTACACCTGTTGCCTCATTACTTTCCATAGTACTGCCATCGGATGATGTGGTGAGGCTATAAAACTGTGTGTTTGTGTGTGCACACAACCCTAGAGCTGCTATTTGTGCATTGTGAACACCTGCTGCCTAATTACTTTCTATAGTACTGCTACCACATGATGCAGTGAAATTGTGTGTGTGAACACAGCCTTAGAATTGTAGTTGTGTAATGTGTATACCTGCGGTCTGATTACTTTCCAGTATTTCTATCAGATGATACAATGAAGCTATAAAACTGTGTATGACCACAGCCTTAGAGTTATTGTGTAGTGGTAGATACACCTCCTGTGTAATAACTTTCACTAATACTGCTAACAGATGACGCAGTCACCCTATGGAGCGTCTGTGTGCTACTCCAGTGCTGCCATTTAAGAATGCAGTGAAGCTACTGTGTGTGAACACGGCCTTAGAATTGTTAGTTGTATACTATACACCTGCTGTCTATTTACTTTCACTATACTGCTATCAGATGATACAGTGATCATGTGGACCTTCTGTGTGCTAACATTTAAGAATGCAGTGAAGCTACTGTGTGTGAACACTGCCTTAGAATTTAGTTGTGTACTATGTACACCTGCTGGTTAATTACCTTCGCTAATACTGCTATCAGATGATGGTTATCATGTGGACCTTCTGTGTGCTGCTATTTAAGAATGCAGTGAAGTTATGAAGCCACTATGTGTGAACATTGCCTTAGAATTGTAGTGTACTGTGTAACACCTGCTGTCTGATTTCTTTCACTATACTGCTATCAGATGATGCAGTGCCCTGTGAAGCTGCTGTGTGTGAACACAGCCTTAGAGTTGCTAGTTGTGTACTGGATAAATCTATCTGATTACTTTCCCTAATACTACTATCAGATTATATAGTGACCGTATGGAGCTATGTGTGTGAGCACATGCTTAGAGCTGCTGGATGTGTACTGGATACACCTGCTATCTGATTACTTTCCATAATACAGCCATCAGATGATGCAGTGATTCTATGGAGTTTTTTTTGCGCTGCTCCAGTGCTGCTATTTAAGAATGCAGTAAAGCTACTGTGTGTGAACATGGCCTTAGGATTGTAGACATGTACATCTGTGTACTATCTGATTAGTACTGTTATCAGATAATGCAGTGACCTATGAAGCTACATGCTTAGAGATGCTGGATGTGTACTGTGTATACCTGCAGTCTAATTACTCTGTAATACTGTGTACACCTGCTGTCTAGTTACTCTCTGTAATACTGATATCAGATGATGCAGTGACCCTATGGAGCTTCTGTGTACTGAAGGATGCAGTAAAGCTATGAAGCTGCTATGTGTGAACACCGCCTTAGGATTGCTGGTTGCATATTCAGTGCACCTGTGTGTCTGATTCCAGGCACTCTGCACTAGTCTGTTAGTCGGCCGGTCAGTCTGGCACAACTTCCATCCTTGGATGTAGCAGGATTCTGGTAACAGAACTTCTGGAGGCGTGTTCTGGAGGCGTACAGATCCTGCAAGATTCCACTTTCAGGTGGCAGGGAATTCATTTGTAGATTGCAACTTTTTTCTCAGAGACAATGACTGCTTAAGATTTTACATCTGAATGATAATCTACAGGCTGAGCTGGATGGAGTCCGAGGTCTTGGCTCCTTCAGACGCACAAAGACCTTGTTCAGATAATAATAATAATAATAATAATAATAATGTCTACATTACTATAGCTGAGCAGTATACTTGGCTGCCCGATCCCCACGGTTTGGAGACTGGTCCTTTGTTGTAAGGGGGCAGATGTTCACTCCAATATAAAGAGAGTTGGATCTGTATTGGACATTCTCATGAAAGTTCTTTTTTTCTTATGATCAGGTCCATTATCTGCCCCAGTCTAATAAGAAGAGAAGGAACTTCTACTTTTGTTCCCCATTCCGTAGGAATTCTAGTACGGAAGGTAAAGGAAAGAATCCTGCACAAGAAGGACCAGATGTCTCGGAGGCCTTGGGGATGGGGACAAGAACTTGTGACTACGTCTTTTCTGATTTATTTCCATAATGAGAGAGGTCTGTACCAGTGTTATATGATAGGAAAGGCTACCATATTGAATTTTGATCTGTGGGTCCCTCCTAGAGCGATGTTATCTGACCGTGTATACCTGTATGCGGCCTCCTTTGAGGAAGGTGCTGTATGTAGGATCTATGATCTGTGAGTCCCTCCTAGAGGGATGTTATCTGACCGTGTATACCTGTATACAGCCTCCTCTGAGGAAGGTGCTGTATGTGGGATCTATGATCTGTGGGTCCCTCCTAGAGAGGGATGTTATGTGACCAGGTATACCTGCATGTACCTGTATACAGCCTTCTCTGAGGAGGCGGTTGTATGGAGGATTTATGCTCTAGTTCCCTCCTAGAAGAGGGACGTTATCTGGCCATGTATACCCACATGTACCTGTCTACAGACAAAAGCTGCATATTCCTTTACATCAAGACCCTTTGTACAAGGCAATTGGAATTCTTTTCAATTTACAGCCCTTCTGTCTGGAATCATCTTGGCTCCATCTACAGTCACCAAGGTGATGTCTATTGTACTTTGACTGTCTGAGAAAATTGAAGCTCATCATTGTTTCTGGCATGGAACAATTCCTAGGGAGGAGAATAGATCCCCAGTCTGTGACTCTCTCTTCCTCCAGAGAGATTACAGAAGTTGACACAAGGCTGGGTTCTCGGCACTCCCCAGTTGCTGTCACTTCATCTGATACCCTTGGGTCTTATGTCTACACTGGAAATAACACCCAGAGACAAGGATAGCTTTCCCTGCTCAATGGCAACAGTCTCCCAATAAAGTGGGTAGAGAAAACCATTGATGTATCAAGCACATAGTGGGGCGCTTGTATGCAGGAGCAACGAGCAAAGGAGCCTTAATCCCCATTAGAGATGTTGCTGGCATCCAACATATGAAGGGAATACTAGTCCACTCCAGCACATCAATCTATGGTAAGCTATCACTATAAGATCAAAACCGCATCTAGGATGGCGCATATCGATCTTTTTAGGGGCACTAAATCAGTAGCATTACTACTGGAGGCAGGGGCATTTTGTCTGCTGGCAATCTATGCTGCGATGTAATCCTGTCGGAAGAACGGTCTCTGGACCAGAAGCTTTCTGGTAAATCGCATGGAGAATAGACCTATTCCTATTGAAGGTTCAAATTGGAAAACCTTTTTTCCTCACTCCTATAAAGCCCAGAGTCTTGCAGAATCTCAGACAAGGTTGGGCCTTGGTCAGCCTCATTTGCCCCTATTGACCCAAGAGGGCATGGTTCACAATGGTGAGCCCCCTGCCTAAGAATCTTCTGGGAACTCTCCCAGTCTCCCCAGCTACTGACACAGAGTAGCAGAGATTACCCCCAGCGTCCCTGCCAGGTGTAGGCAGAGTCTAAAAATCTTGCAAGTAGCAAGTCTCTGGTTTCATGATGGCCTCTTATTATCTAAAAGCATTGCGCTAATTCCATAGGAATAATCTGGAGGCTTCTGTATACCCTCAGTTAATAACTCAAGAGGGCAGGCTTGTCCGAAGCTTGACTGCCGTCAACAAGGTGGGAATTGATATGCTGTCAAAGTGGTGACCACTCTTCTGTAGTCCAGAGCCACAACTGCCTACAGAACCTACCTGAAGGTAAAGAAGATGTTTGAAGCCTGGTGGGTGAGTCTCTTCCACATCTCCATTGTTACAATCCATTACTCCTGCCAACACTGGAGAGAAGGAGCTTCATCCCTTAGATGTGGGAAGGGCTTGGAGCATGTATATTGAACGGGCAAACTCCTTCAGGAAATCTAACCACTTGTTTTTATCCTTTGCAGGGAAAAACAAAGGATGCGAGTCATCCAAAGCTTCTCTGTCCAGATGGATAAGGGAAGTCATCTCCATATGCTACCAAGAAGCTGGATTACAGGTACCTGGTGCAATCAAGGCATATTCAACGAGGTCAATATCATCCACATGGGCTGAAAAAAGATCTGTACCCTTGGAACAAATATGCAGGACTGCCTCATGGTCGTCCGTCATTACCTTTGTCAAGCACTATAGACTAGATATTCACGAGTCAACCAGTTTTTGGCTCAGCCATTCTGTCTTCTGTAATGTAATGGCCCTCCCTAGTCTGTTTTCATAGCTTGCTATATCCCCATTTGTGCTGCTGCTGAGGACGTATAGGGAAAGGATAATTTTTTACTCACCGTAAATTTTCTTTCCTGTAGTCCGAAGCAGCAGCACAGACTTCCCGCCCTGATTTAAACAAACTATTTATGCAGCGTACCTTGATTGTTTTAATGCCTTATTAACTAAGATTTTATTATGAATTTTAAATGTTTTTGTCGTTAGAATTGACACAAGGAGGAGGGGTCTGTATGGCCTTCTTATAGGTCTCCTAATCAATCTTTTATTAGTACCATCTGTCCTACCATTGCAGGAAGATAGGATCTTCCCCATTTGTGCTGCTGCTTCGGACTACAGGAAAGAAAATTTACGGTGAGTAAAAAATTATCCTATGCATTGTAAAACAGTTAAACATAAAACAATAAAAGATTATTTAATAGCCTATATAGTTGTATTATAACAGTGAAGCTGAGGATTCTGATAGGTTACAGTTGGAATATGAGAAAAAGTATGCAATATAAATATGGTTAGTATATATTAGTGATGAGCAAGTACTAAAATGCTTGTGTGCTCGTTACTCGTTACAAATATTTCCCATAAGTCAATGGGAAACTTGAGTATTTTTGCAGGGGACCCAAATTCGGTAGAGGGATTGTCGTGTGAAAACCTGTCAGCCTCAGAAAATGATGGAAACACCACGGAAATGAACAGGAAACAGTAGGGGCAGCATGCATGGATACCTCTGAGGCTGCCTAATCGCACAATAATCGCACAATTATCGCAAGTGAGCCTCCCAAAAATTAGGCCTGACACAACATGGCAGTGAGGAAACAGAGAACCAATAAAAGTGAGTGAGGAAGCAAATGAGCCTCCCAAAAAATATGCCACACGCAGCATGGCGATGATGACAGAGTGACCAAGGTAGAAGCGGTAGCAGGTGAGCCTCCAAAAATTATGCAACACACAACATGGCAGTGATGACAGAGTGACCCAGATAGAAGCTGTAGCAGGTGAGCCTCCCAAAGATTATGCCACACACAGCATGGCAGTGATGACAGAGTGACCAAGGTAAAAGCGGTAGCAGGTGAGCCTCCCACAAATTATGCCACACACCACATGGCAGTGATGACAGAGTGACCCAGGTAGATGCTGTAACAAGTGAGCCTCCCAAAAATTATGCCACACACAGCATGGCGATGATGACAAAGTGACCAAGGTAGAAGCATAAGTAGGTGAGCCTACCAAAAATTATGCCAGACACAGCATGGCGCTGATGACAGAGTGACCCAGGTAGAAGCTATAGCAGGTGAGCCTCCCAAAAATTATGCCAAACACAGCATGGCAGTGATGATAGAGTGACCCAGGTAGAAGAAGTAGCAGGTGAGCCTCCCCAAAATTATGCCACACACAGCATGGCGGTGATGACAGAGTGACCCAGGTAGAAGCGGTAGCAGGTGAGCCTCCCAAAAATTATGCCACACACAGCATGGCGGTGATGACAGAGTGACCAAGGTAGAAGCGGTAGCAGGTGAGCCTCCCCAAAATTATGCCACACACAGCATGGCGGTGATGACAGAGTGACCCAGGTAGAAGCGGTAGCAGGTGAGCCTCACAAAAATTATGCCACACACAGCATGGCGGTGATGACAGAGTGACCCAGGTAGAAGAAGTAGCAGGTGAGCCTCCCAAAAATTATGCCACACACAGCATGGCGGTGATGACAGAGTGACCAAGGTAGAAGCATAAGCAGGTGATCCTCCCCAAAATTATGCCACACACAGCATGACGGTGATGACAGAGTGACCCAGGTAGAAGCGGTAGCAGGTGAGCCTCCCAAAAATTATGCCACACACAGCAAAACGGTGATGACAGCTTGACCAAAGTAAAAGCGGTAGCAGTTTAGCCTCCCAAAAATTATGCCAAACACAGCATGGCGGAAGAAGAATTGGCTGCCTGTTCCACCCCTCCTCTCCCCCGCTCTTTGGCCCACAGAACTACATCCTCTGGTGCTAGTGGTGTCAGATGGGAAGTACATTTTCTGCTTATGCACCAGGGCCTGTTGATATTAATTCACTCTCATACTGCGTTCCTCGGCAGGAATGAGAGTGGAAAAGTTTTGTTTGTACCGAGGGTCCAGGAGGGTGAACACCCAGTAATCAGTGTTGTCAAAATTTTTTTTTAACATAAAGTCAGCCATGTGCGCCAGGGTCCCAACACGCAAGAATTCCCTCTCCTCAATAGGCTGACTCTCAGTTTCCTTCTCCTCCACCAATTCCTCCTCTTCAGGCCATACACGCTCAACAGCTAAGGATTGAGCATGGGTACCCTCTTCAGTCGCACCAGCAGTCTGCTCCTCTTCTTCCTCCTCCTCTATTTTGTGCTGAGAAACTGACGTCAGGGTGGTCTGGCTGTCTAGCGGCGGATATTCTTCCCCCATCTCCTGAGACAAAGCCAAAGTCTCAGACTTCAGGCTGAGCAGGGAGGTTTGAAGCAGATACAGTAGCAGGATGGTGAGGCTGATAATGATGGCATCGCTGCTGACCATCTGTGTTGACTCCTCAAAGGGGCCCAGTACCTGACAGATAACAGACATCCACGTCTACTCCTCATTGTAGGTTTGAGGAAGCTGACTGACCTGACTACAGCTTCTTACCGAGGTTGACATCTGACATTCCACAATCGCTCTGCATTGCTGGTAAGCCCTGGCTACAAACTGGAAGATGGAATTCCACCATGTGGGCACGTTGTACAGCAGTCGGTGAGCTGGCAGTTGCAAGCACCTTTGCACTGCCCTAAGGGTGGCAGCAGCCGTGATTGACTTGCGGAAATGCGCACAAATGCGGCGCACCTTGGTGAGCAAATCAACCAAATTGGGGTAGGTCTTAAGGAACCTCTAAACCACTAGGTTGAACACGTGGGCCAGGCATGGTACCTGTGGGAGGCTGCCGAGTTGCAGAGCCGCAACCAGGTTCCGACCGTTGTCACACACAACCATGCCTGGTTTGAGGTTCTGTGGCATGAGCCAATGATCTGTCTGCGCCGTGATGCCCTGTTCCTGGGCCATATGCCTCTTGTCACCTAAGCTAAGCAATTTCAACACCGCCTGTTGGCTCTTACCCACTGCAGTGCTGATGCAGCTAACGCTACGAAATGGAGGTGACTTGCTTATGGAGGGTAATAGAGAGGGGGAGGAAGAAGAGGAGGAGAAAGAGGTATACAAATCATGAGAGACCACAACCGAAATAGGCCCCACAATCCTTGGTGTGGGCAGCACACGGAACCAGGGTCAGACTCTGTCCCAGCCTCCAGCAAGTTGACCCAATGTGCCGTCAGGTAGATATAGTGTCCCTGCACGCCAGCACTTGTCTACGTGTCTGTGGACACGTGAACATGTCACTGACCACGTTGTTCAGGGCACGGAAGATGTTATCTGACACATGCTGGTGTAGGGCTGGGATGGCACACTGTGAAAAGTAGTGGCGGCTGAGGACAGAGTACCAAGGGACAGCCACAGCCATGAGGTTCCTAAATGCCTCTGTCTCTAAAAGATGATAGGGCAGCATCTCCAGGCTCAGCAGTTTGCCTATGTTCACATTTAGGGCTTGTGCATGCGGTTGAGTGGCAGTGTATTTGCGGTTGAGTGGCAGTGTATTTACGCTTCCGTTTAAAGGTCTGCTGCAGGGACAGTTGGGGCACCTTGCTGGAGGGTGTGGAGCATAGTGGAGGTGAAGGGGTGCGTGTAGGGCTGGAGGCTCTCGTGCCTGGGGCCTGGACGGGGGGACTGACAGAGCCAGCACTTGACACAGGGGAAGGAGGAAAGGTGCGACTTGCACTTGCTGTACAGCCTTGGTTCCACTGAGTGGTGTGTTTAGCACTCATATACCTGTGCATGCTGGTAGTAGTTAGGCTGGTAGTGGTGGCTTCCCTGCTGATCCTTGCGTGGCACTCATTGCACACTACAGTCCGTCGGTCATCCGCACTTTATTAACATCTAGGCTTGGCCACGGGAGTTTGACTTCATGAAACACTTGCTAATCTACTCGCTCTGCCCCTGCTTCTCCCTCTGCCCACCCCTCTTCCTCTTCCAATTGGTCCTGCGGGTGAACTTGCCTCCCCCTCAGAAGCACTGTCTTCACTAGGTTATCCACCCAGCTCGGGTCAGTCACTTTGTCCACATCCACCAGCTCTTCCTCCAATTCCTCAATCTGCTCCCCACTTTGAGTTACATCCATGACAACAACCTCACTGTCTGACAAGCGGTTCTCATCGTCATAATCAGACACCACTTCCAACCCCGCTTGCAAGTCCCCACTCTCATCACCCATTGACTGCGTGAGCTGCATAGTTTGGGCATCGGGACAGATCGACTGCTCCGGTTGCTCAGTCTCAGGGAAGGGTCCAGAAAAGAGTTCCTGGGAGCATGGTGGTGGTGGTGGATCTGAATCCCTTCTTTCCCTGCAGGGGTCAGTCTGTAGGGACGGAGGCTGAGCTGCTGGAGCAAGGGTTCCACTCCCTTGGGTAGCGTGGGTGGACTGCGTGGAAGACTGGGTGGTGGATAAGTTACTGGACACATTATCCACTATCCACGTGATCACCTGTTCACGCTGCTGTGGTTTCAATATCGGTCTACCATGAGACCCCGTAAGTTGGGCAAAGAAGCTAGGGAGGGAACATCTGCGGTGTGCTACTGCTCCCTCCTCAATCTTTGTCACCCTGCCTTGAACGGCCTCTGCCAACTGAATCGCTTTGAACCCCACACCCACTCCCTTGTCCTCGACCCTTACCCCTGGGGTTCACCATTTTATGGACACTGCACAGTATGGAGCTTAGATATGCCTTGAGTAAGAAAGACAGAAATCTAAAAAAATATACTGGTGGTCCCACTAGTTTTTTGGAAGCTGTGGTATACAATCTGTGCACCTATACACTCTGTGACACCCCCTTTACACTGTGCTAGCAGTATTGAACTTAGATATGGCTTGAGAAAGAAAGACAGAAATTTGGAAATATAATAGTGGCCCCACTAGTTTTTAAGAGGCAGTGGTATACAATCTGGTGCCGGCTGCACCAATACACTCTGTGACACCCCCTTTACACTGTGCAAGCAGTAGTGAACTTAGATATGGTTTCAGTAAGTAAGACAGAAATCAGAAAATATACTAGTGGCCCCACTAGTTTTTGGGGGGCTGTGGTATACAATCTGGTGGTGGCTGCACCTATACACTCTTGGACTCCCCCTTTACAGTGTGCAAGCAGGAGTGAACTTAGATATGGCTTGAGTAAGACAGACAGAAATCAGAAAATATACTAGTGGTGCCCCTAGTTTCTGGGGGCTGTGGTATACAATCTGGTGGTAGCTGCACCTATACACTCTGTGATACCCCCTTTACACTCTGCAATCAAAATTGAACTTCAATATGGCTTGAGTAAAAAATACAGAAATCAGAAAATATACTACTGGTTCACTGGCTTCTCGGAAGCTGTGATATACAATCTGTTGGTGGCTGCACATTTACACTCTGTGCCACCCCCTTTACACTGTGCAAACAGTAGTGAATTAGATGTGGCTTGAGTAAGAAATACATAAATCTGGAAATATACTAGTGGTCCCACTAGTTTTTGGGGGGGCTGTGGTATACAATCTGGTGGTAGCTGCACCTATACAGTCATGGCCAAAAGTTTTGAGAATGACACAAATCTTCTATTTTCACATGATCTGCTGCCCTCTGTTTTTTATGTGTGTTTGTCAGATGTTTTTATCACATACAGAAATTTTATTGCAATCATATTATGGGTAACAAAAGCTTATAATGACAGTTAGAGTTGTTGATCGCCAAACTGTTGGGAGAAGTTGCTCTTGGAGGACATTCTGGTACCATTCTTTATTCATGGCTGTGTTTTTAGCCAGGACTTTGAGAGAGCCGATTCCCTTGGCTGAGAAGCAACCCCACACATGAATGGTTTCGGGATGCTTTACAGTTGGCATGAGACAAGACTGGTGGTAGCGCTCACCTCGTCTTCTCCCAATAAGCTGTTTTCCAGATGTACCAAACAATGGGAAAGGGGATTCATCAGAGAAAATGACTTTACCCCTGTCCTCAGCAGTCCACTACCTGTACCTTTTGCAGAATATCAGTCTGTCCCTGATGTTTTTTCTGGAGAGAAGTGGCTTCTTTGCTGCCCTCCTTGAGACCAGGCCTTGCTCCAAGAGTCTCCGCCTCAAAGTGCATCCCTATGCACTCACACCTGCCTGCTGCCATTCCTGAGCAAGCTCTGCACTGCTGGTAGCCCGATCCCACAGCTGAAATACTTTGAAGAGACGGTCCCGGCTCTTGCTGGTCTTTCTTGGGCGCCCTGGAGCCTTTTTGGCAACAATGGTACCTCTCTCCTTAAAGTTCTTGACGATGCAATAGATTGTTGACTGAGGTGCAATCTTTCTGGCTGTGATACTCTTCCCTGTTAGGCCATTTTTGTGCAGTACAATGATGACTGCACATGTTTCTTTAGAAATAACCATGGTTAACAGAAGAGAAACAATGATGCCAAGCACCAGCCTCCTTTTAAAGTGTCCAGTGGTGTCATTCTTACTTAATCATGACAGATTGGTCTCCAGCCCTGTCCTCATCAACAGCCACACCTGTGTTAATGGAGCAATCACTGAAACAATGTTAGCTGGTCCTTTTAAGGCAGGGCTTCAATGATGTTGAAATGTGTTTTGGGGGATAAAGTTAATTTTCTAGGCAAATATTGACTTGCAAGTAATTGCTGTTAAGCTGATCACTCTTTATAACATTCTGGAGTATATGCAAATTGCCATTTAAAGAACTGAAGCAGTAGACTTTTAATCCACTCCTGGTTTTGGTTGCAATACTGACTGAAATATACTGACTGAAATATACGTAGTGTGAACGCAGCCTAAGGCTATGTTCACACTATGTATATCTCCGGCCGTAGTTTTTACACGGCTGGAAATGTGCGGCTGAAACTACGGCCGTGGGAAAAAATAGACATGCGGCTAAAAACATGCGGCCATTTACTTGGAAATCTGGTTCAAATAAAAAAAAAAAAAAAAAAATACACAGTAATGATCTAAGGTGCAGCTCACCTGTATCTGATTTGGCTGAGGTTAACTGGAATACACCATCCAATGTACACAGTAACTAAAAAATTCTAAACATACCAGTCCTCAAAGCAAAATCTGATAATATGTGTCAATTTATTGTAATAAAATGTAATAAAAATATATATAAATATATAATAAAAAGAAAAAAAAAATCTTAAACCTGAAGTGTCTTTCTGTCTAGTCCAGGATAAAATACTCATAAACACATTAAAAGCATAAACCATACAAATACATAAGCCCCGGGGCCGGGTGAGCTCACACCATTTCACAGCCACTGAGGAAGAAGCTAGCAGCTTCGAAACGTGTCTGGAAGCCACCTAACATTGGCCTACACCCCTCAACAGTCACCTGAACATACCCCTGGATCTATTCCCCATCTCTCTAAGTCTGGGAGGAGCTGGCTCAACAGTGACTTTGTCTACTGCACTACTGGCAGCAGAGCCACGCTTTGACACAGACCAGGAACAAGACTGGTGACGTCACCGTATTCACCGTGGGCAGACCGGGACGCCGGTGACCCCGGAGAAGACGCAGATCCTGTATGGGTGAGCGGTGCACATGCACCAAACTATGTGAATGTGTATAAATCCTCCCCTATGAAGACAAACAGTGATAGAGCCAGAGAGATCCAGTGCTTGCAGTACATCTCAGACAGAACACCAGGGATCAGTGATATCTATTATACTGGTCTAATAACTATACACTCCACACAAGGAGTTCATTTACTTTGGATCGTAATCTACAAACGAACTGACTTTTGAATTTTAACAAAGTGGGATCAGTCCAGTGAGCCAGGACTACTACCCCCATCTGCCTGCTTTCACTGTGTGATTCTACTGCAAGTCAGTGAGAGGATGATGGGAATCCCCCTCTTGGTCTGAACCAAAAGACCAGTTCTACCACTTTTTGTGCTGATTATATATTTGAAGCATTGCAGTACAATGACTATATGGCTATTTATATGAGTATCTAGTTGTTTTATACACTTTTACACCTTTATGTTTTGTTTTCTTTTTTCTTCCATTTGTTTTCATATGCTTTTGTACCTGGTGTTACCAGGCTGCTGTTGCAAATTGTGCCAGTAGCCCAGTAATAGGCACCTGATGCAAATTGTGCCAGTAGCCCAGTAATAGGCACCTGATGCATATTGTTCCAGTAGCCCAGTAAAAGGCACCTGATGCATATTGTTCCAGTAGCCCAGTAATAGGCACCTGATGCATATTGTTCCAGTAGCCCAGTAATAGGCACCTGATGAATATTGTGCCAGTAGCCCAGTAATAGGCAGCTGATGCATATTGTGCCAGTAGCCCAGTAAAAGGCACCTGATGGATATTTTTCCAGTAGTCTAGTAATAGGCACCTGATGCATATTGTGCCAGTAGCCCAGTAATAGGCACCTGATGAATATTGTGCCAGTAGCCCAGTAATAGGCAGCTGATGCATATTGTGCCAGTAGCCCAGTAATAGGCACCTGATGCATATTGTTCCAGTAGCCCAGTAATAGGCACCTGATGAATATTGTGACAGTTGCCCAGTAATAGGCACCTGATGCATATTGTGCCAGTAGCCCAGTAAAAGGCACCTGATGCCTATTGTGATGCTTATTGTGCCAGTAGCCCAGTAATAGGCACCTGATACATATTGTGCCAGTAGCCCAGAAATAGGTTCCTGATTGATATTGTTCCAGTATCCCAGAAATAGGCAACCAATGCATATTGTTCCAGTAGCCCAGTTATAGGCACCTGATGCATATTGTTCCAGTAGCCAAGTAAATGGCACCTGATGGATATGTTTCCAGTAGTCTAGTAATAGGCACCTGATGCATATTGTTCCAGTAGCCCAGTAAAAGGCACCTGATGCATATTGTGCCAGTAGCCCAGAAATAGGCACCTGATGGATATTGTGCCAGTAGCCCAGTAAAAGGCACCTGATGCATATTGTGCCAGTAGCCCAGAAATAGGCACCTCATGGATATTGTGCCAGTAGCCCAGAAATAGGCTCCTGATTCATATTGTTCCAGTATCCCAGAAATAGTCAACCGATGCATATTGTTCCAGTAGCCCAGTAATAGGCACCTGATGCATATTGTGTCAGTAGCCCAATAAAAGGCACCTGATGCATATTGTGCCAGTAGCCCAGTAAAAGGCACCTGATGGATATTTTTCCAGTAGTCCAGTAATAGGCACTTGATGCATATCATGCCTGTAGCCCAGTAAAAGGCACCTGATGGATATTGTTTCAGTAGCCCAGTTATAGGTACCTGATGGATATTGTGTCCGTAGCCCAGTATTAGGCACCTGATGCATATTGTGCCAGTAGCCCAGTAATAGGCACCTGATGGATATTGTTCCAGTAGCCAAGTAAATGGCACCTGATGGATATTGTGACAGTTGCCCAGTAATAGGCACCTAATGGATATTGTGCCAGTAGCCCAGTAATAGGCAGCTGATGCATATTGTTCCAGTAGCCAAGTAAATGGCACCTGATGAATATTGTGACAGTAGCCCAGTAAAAGGTACCTCATGGATATTGTGCCAGTAGCCCAGAAATAGGCTCCTGATTCATATTGTTCCAGTATCCCAGAAATAGTCAACCGATGCATATTGTTCCAGTAGCCCAGTAATAGGCACCTGATGGATATTGTTCCAGTAGCCCAGTAATAGGCACCTGATGCATATTGTGCCAGTAGCCCAGTAATAGGCACCTGATGCATATCATGCCTGTAGCCCAGTAAAAGGCACCTGATGGATTTCACTCCATTAGCCCAGTAATAGGTAATTGATGGATATTGTGTCAGTAGCCCAGTAATAGGCACCTGATGCATATTGTGCCAGTCGCCCAGTAAAAGGCACCTGATGCTTATTGTGATGCTTATTGTGCCAGTAGCCCAGTAATAGGCACCTGATGCATATTGTTTCAGTAGCCCAGTAAAAGGCACCTGATACATATTGTGCCAGTAGCCCAGAAATAGGTTCCTGATTGATATTGTTCCAGTATCCCAGAAATAGGCAACCAATGCATATTGTTCCAGTAGCCCAGTTATAGGCACCTGATGCATATTGTTCCAGTAGCCCAGTAAAAGGCAGCTGATGCATATTGTTCCAGTAGCCCAGTTATAGGCACCTGATGCATATTGTGCCAGTAGCCCAGTAAAAGGCACCTGATGGATATTGTTCCAGTAGTCTAGTAATAGGCAGCTGATGCATATTGTTCCAGTAGCCCAGTAATAGGCAGCTGATGCATATTGTTCCAGTAGCCCAGTTATAGGCACCTGATGCATATTGTGCCAGTAGCCCAGTAAAAGGCACCTGATGGATATTTTTCCAGTAGTCTAGTAATAGGCACCTGATGCATATTGTGCCAGTAGCCCAGTAATAGGCACCTGATGAATATTGTGCCAGTAGCCCAGTAATAGGCAGCTGATGCATATTGTGCCAGTAGCCCAGTAATAGGCACCTGATGCATATTGTTCCAGTAGCCCAGTAATAGGCACCTGATGAATATTGTGACAGTTGCCCAGTAATAGGCACCTGATGAATATTGTGACAGTAGCCCAGTAATAGGCACCTGATGAATATTGTGACAGTAGCCCAGTAATAGGCACCTGATGCATATTGTGCCAGTAGCCCAGTAATAGGCACCTGATGGATTTCACTCCATTAGCCCAGTAATAGGTAATTGATGCATATTGTGCCAGTAGCCCAGTAAAAGGCACCTGATGCATATTGTGCCAGTAGCCCAGTAAAAGGCACCTGATGCCTATTGTGATGCTTATTGTGCCAGTAGCCCAGTAATAGGCACCTGATACATATTGTGCCAGTAGCCCAGAAATAGGTTCCTGATTGATATTGTTCCAGTATCCCAGAAATAGGCAACCAATGCATATTGTTCCAGTAGCCCAGTTATAGGCACCTGATGCATATTGTTCCAGTAGCCAAGTAAATGGCACCTGATGGATATGTTTCCAGTAGTCTAGTAATAGGCACCTGATGCATATTGTGCCAGTAGCCCAGTAAAAGGCACCTGATGCATATTGTGCCAGTAGCCCAGAAATAGGCACCTGATGGATATTGTGCCAGTAGCCCAGTAAAAGGCACCTGATGCATATTGTGCCAGTAGCCCAGAAATAGGCACCTCATGGATATTGTGCCAGTAGCCCAGAAATAGGCTCCTGATTCATATTGTTCCAGTATCCCAGAAATAGTCAACCGATGCATATTGTTCCAGTAGCCCAGTAAAAGGCACCTGATGCATATTGTGTCAGTAGCCCAATAAAAGGCACCTGATGCATATTGTGCCAGTAGCCCAGTAAAAGGCACCTGATGGATATTTTTCCAGTAGTCCAGTAATAGGCACTTGATGCATATCATGCCTGTAGCCCAGTAAAAGGCACCTGATGGATATTGTTTCAGTAGCCCAGTTATAGGTACCTGATGGATATTGTGTCCGTAGCCCAGTATTAGGCACCTGATGCATATTGTGCCAGTAGCCCAGTAATAGGCACCTGATGGATATTGTTCCAGTAGCCAAGTAAATGGCACCTGATGGATATTTTTCCAGTAGTCTAGTAATAGGCACCTGATGCATATTGTGCCAGTAGCCCAGTAATAGGCACCTAATGGACATTGTGCCAGTAGCCCAGTAATAGGCAGCTGATGCATATTGTTCCAGTAGCCAAGTAAATGGCACCTGATGAATATTGTGACAGTAGCCCAGTAAAAGGTACCTCATGGATATTGTGCCAGTAGCCCAGAAATAGGCTCCTGATTCATATTGTTCCAGTATCCCAGAAATAGTCAACCGATGCATATTGTTCCAGTAGCCCAGTAATAGGCACCTGATGGATATTGTTCCAGTAGCCCAGTAATAGGCACCTGATGGATATTGTTCCAGTAGCCCAGTAATAGGCACCTGATGCATATTGTGCCAGTAGCCCAGTAATAGGCACCTGATGCATATCATGCCTGTAGCCCAGTAAAAGGCACCTGATGGATTTCACTCCATTAGCCCAGTAATAGGTAATTGATGGATATTGTGTCAGTAGCCCAGTAATAGGCACCTGATGCATATTGTGCCAGTCGCCCAGTAAAAGGCACCTGATGCTTATTGTGATGCTTATTGTGCCAGTAGCCCAGTAATAGGCACCTGATGCATATTGTGCCAGTAGCCCAGAAATAGGTTCCTGATTGATATTGTTCCAGTATCCCAGAAATAGGCAACCAATGCATATTGTTCCAGTAGCCCAGTTATAGGCACCTGATGCATATTGTGCCAGTAGCCCAGTAAAAGGCACCTGATGGATATTTTCCCAGTAGTCTAGTAATAGGCACCTGATGCATATTGTGCCAGTAGCCCAGTAATAGGCACCTGATGCATATTGTTCCAGTAGCCAAGTAAATGGCACTTGATGGATATTTTTCCTGTAGTCTAGTAATAGGCACCTGATGGATATTGTGCCAGTAGCCCAGTAATAGGCAGCTGATGCATATTGTTCCAGTACCCCAGTAATAGGCACCTGATGAATATTATGACAGTAGCCCAGTAAAAGGTACCTCATGGATATTGTGCCAGTAGCCCAGAAATAGGCTCCTGATTCATATTGTTCCAGTATCCCAGAAATAGTCAACCGATGCATATTGTTCCAGAAGCCCAGTAAAAGGCACCTGATGCATATTGTGCCAGTAGCCCAGTAAAAGGCACCTGATGCATATTGTTCCAGTAGCCCAGTAATAGGCACCTGATGCATATTGTGCCAGTAGCCCAGTAAAAGGCTCATGATGCATATTGTGCCAGTAGCCCAACAATAGTCACCTGATGCATATTGTGCTTTTAGCCAAGTAATAGGCACCTGGTGCATATTGTGCTAGTAGCCCAGTAAAAGGCACCTGATGCATATTGTGCCAGTAGCCCAGTAATAGGCACCTGATGCATATTGTGCCAGTAGCCCAGTAAAAGGCACCTGATGGATTTCACTCCAGTAGCACAGTAATAGGTAATTGATGCATATTGTGCCAGTAGCCCAGTAATAGGCACCTGATGCATATTGTGCCAGTAGCCCAGTAAAAAGCACCTGATGCTTATTGTGATGCTTATTGTGCCAGTAGCCCAGTAATAGGCACCTGATACATATTGTGCCAGTAGCCCAGAAATAGGTTCCTGATTGATATTGTTCCAGTATCCCAGAAATAGGCAACCAATGCATATTGTTCCAGTAGCCCAGTTATAGGCACCTGATGCATATTGTTCCAGTAGCCCATTAAATGGCACCTGATGGATATTTTTCCAGTAGCCCAGAAATAGGCACCTGATGGATATTGTGCCAGTAGCCCAGTAATAGGCAGCTGATGCATATTGTTCCAGTACCCCAGTAATAGGCACCTGATGAATATTATGACAGTAGCCCAGTAAAAGGTACCTCATGGATATTGTGCCAGTAGCCCAGAAATAGGCTCCTGATTCATATTGTTCCAGTATCCCAGAAATAGTCAACCGATGCATATTGTTCCAGTAGCCCAGTTATAGGCACCTGATGCATATTGTGCCAGTAGCCCAGTAAAAGGCACCTGATGCATATTGTGCCAGTAGCCCAGTAAAAGGCACCTGATGCATATTGTGCCAGTAGCCCAGTAATAGGCACCTGATGGATATTTTTCCAGTAGTCTAGTAATAGGAACCTAATGCATATTGTGCCAGTAGCCCAGTTATAGGCACCTGATGCATATTGTGTCAGTAGCCCAGTAAAAGGCACCTGATGCATATTGTGCCAGTAGCCCAGTAATAGGCACCTGATGGATATTGTTCCAGTAGCCCTGTAATAGTTACCTGATGCATATCATGCCTGTAGCCCAGTAAAAGGCACCTGATAGATATTGTTTCAGTAGCCCAGTTATAGGCACCTGATGGATATTGTGTCCGTAGCTCAGTAATAGGCAGCTGATGCATATTGTTCCAGTAGCCAAGTAAATGGCACCTGATGGATATTGTGCCAGTAGCCCAGTAATAGGCAGCTGATGCATATTGTTCCAGTAGCCAAGTAAATGGCACCTGATGAATATTGTGACAGTAGCCCAGTAAAAGGTACCTCATGGATATTGTGCCAGTAGCCCAGAAATAGGCTCCTGATTCATATTGTTCCAGTATCCCAGAAATAGTCAACCGATGCATATTGTTCCAGTAGCCCAGTAAAAGGCACCTGATGCATATTGTGCCAGTAGCCCAGTAAAAGGCACCTGATGCATATTGTGCCAGTAGCCCAGTAAAAGGCACCTGATGCATATTGTGTCAGTAGCCCAGTAATAGCCACCTGATGCATATCATGCCTGTAGCCCAGTAAAAGGCACCTGATGGATTTCACTCCATTAGCCCAGTAATAGGTAATTGATGGATATTGTGTCAGTAGCCCAGTAATAGGCTCCTGATGCATATTGTGCCAGTAGCCCAGTAAAATGCACCTGATGCATATTGTGCCAGTAGCCCAGTAATAGGCACCTGATGCTTATTGTGATGCTTATTGTGCCAGTAGCCCAGTAATAGGCACCTGATGCATATTGTTTCAGTAGCCCAGTAAAAGGCACCTGATACATATTGTGCCAGTAGCCCAGAAACAGGTTCCTGATTGATATTGTTCCAGTATCCCAGAAATAGGCAACCAATGCATATTGTTCCAGTAGCCCAGTTATAGGCACCTGATGCATATTGTGCCAGTAGCCCAGTAAAAGGCACCTGATGGATATTTATCCAGTAGTCTAGTAATAGGCACCTGATGCATATTGTGCCAGTAGCCCAGTAATAGGCACCTGATGCATATTGTTCCAGTAGCCAAGTAAATGGCACTTGATGGATATTTTTCCTGTAGTCTAGTAATAGGCTCCTGATTCATATTGTTCCAGTATCCCAGAAATAGTCAACCGATGCATATTGTTCCAGTAGCCCAGTAAAAGGCACCTGATGCATATTGTGCCAGTAGCCCAGTAATAGGCACCTGATGCATATCATGCCTGTAGCCCAGTAAAAGGCACCTGATGGATATTGTTTCAGTAGCCCAGTTATAGGTACCTGATGGATATTGTGTCCGTAGCCCAGTAATAGGCACCTGATGCATATTGTTCCAGTAGCCCAGTCATAGGCACCTGATGGATATTGTGCCAGTAGCCCAATAATAGGCACCTGATGCATATTGTGACAGTAGCCCAGTAAAAGGTACCTCATGGATATTGTGCCAGTAGCCCAGAAATAGGCTCCTGATTCATATTGTTCCAGTATCCCAGAAATAGTCAACCGATGCATATTGTTCCGGTAGCCCAGTTATAGGCACCTGATGGATATTGTTCCAGTAGCCCAGTTATAGGCACCTGATGCATATTGTGCCAGTAGCCCAGTAAAAGGCACCTGATGCATATTGTGCCAGTAGCCCAGTAAAAGGCACCTTATGCATATTGTTCCAGTAGCCAAGTAAATGGCACCTGATGCATATTGTTCCAGTAGCCAAGTAAATGGCACCTGATGGATATTTTTCCAGTAGTCTAGTAATAGGCACCTGATGCATATTGTGCCAGTAGCCCAGTAAAAGGCAACTGATGCATATTGTGCCAGTAGCCCAGTAATAGGCACCTGATGGATATTGTTCCAGTAGCCCAGTAATAGTTACCTGATGCATATCATGCCTGTAGCCCAGTAAAAGGCACCTGATGGATATTGTTTCAGTAGCCCAGTTATAGGTACCTGATGGATATTGTGTCCGTAGCCCAGTAATAGGCACCTGATGCATATTGTTCCAGTAGCCAAGTAAATGGCACCTGATGGATATTTTTTCAGTAGTCTAGTAATAGGCACCTGATGCATATTGTGCCAGTAGCCCAGTAATAGGCACCTGATGGATATTGTGCCAGTAGCCCAATAATAGGCACCTGATGCATATTGTGACAGTAGCCCAGTAAAAGGTACCTCATGGATATTGTGCCAGTAGCCCAGAAATAGGCTCCTGATTCATATTGTTCCAGTATCCCAGAAATAGTCAACCGATGCATATTGTTCCAGTAGCCCAGTTATAGGCACCTGATGCATATTGTGCCAGTAGCCCAGTAAAAGGCACCTGATGCATATTGTGCCGTAGCCCAGTAAAAGGCACCTGATGCATATTGTTCCAGTAGCCAAGTAAATGGCACCTGATGCATATTGTTCCAGTAGCCAAGTAAATGGCACCTGATGGATATTTTTCCAGTAGTCTAGTAATAGGCACCTGATGCATATTGTGCCAGTAGCCCAGTAATAGGCACCTGATGGATATTGTTCCAGTAGCCCAGTAATAGGCACCTGATGCATATTGTGCCAGTAGCCCAGTAAAAGGCACCTGATGCATATTATGCCAGTAGCCCAGTAAAAGGCACCTGATGCATATTGTGCCAGTAGCCCAGCAAAAGGCACCTGATGCATATTGTGCCAGTAGCCCAGTAATAGGCACCTGATGGATATTGTTCCAGTAGCCCAGTCATAGGCACCTGATGCATATCGTGCCTGTAGCCCAGTAAAAGGCACCTGATGGATATTGTTTCAGTAGCCCAGTAAAAGGCACCTGATGGATATTGTTTCAGTAGCCCAGTTATAGGTACCTGATGGATATTGTGTCCGTAGCCCAGTAATAGGCACCTGATGCAAATTGTGCAAAGCATAGAGAGACTGCTCCAGCCATGTGTCCAGCTTGTTCACCCAATAGGTTTATGGCTCCGAGGGATCGTGGAGGACAGGGTCACGGTCTGCCATGTACTCACTAAACATTCACCGATACTTGTCCCTCCTGCTGGTAGGAGGCACATCAGTGGTGGATGTTTTGCGCTGGGGTGCCATTAAATTGTCCCACGTTTTGTCCAGTCTAGCGCATGGACCTCGCTGTTGTTGTAGCATTAAATTAAAAACGTGGCCAGGTATGGTACGTGCGTCAGTTCTCCAAGCTCTGGAGCCGCTACCAGATTAAGGCCTTTATCACACACTACCATGCCTGGGCCGAGCTGCGACAGCCACCTTATCACCTCCTGCAATAGGCGCCCTTTGGGCGCTGTGCTATCTTTCGTCCAAGCTGAGGAGCTTGAGCATGGCCTGCTGTCGTATCTCCACGCCAGTGCTGGCCAAGGGGAGGCTGAGGTGGAAAACCGAGACGTGGCCGTCGTGGAGGCCGATGTGTCAGTGTCCTGCCTGGTCATCCTCAGGGATTTTGAAGCTGGTACTCCATCAGAGCTCTCTGTTGCTGGCACACCCGGGCCAACATATAATAGGTGGAGTTCCAGCTAGTGGTGACATCGCACATGAACCAGTGTTCCGGAGTTCTCCGAGCACCAGAGCCACTAAGAGGTGTGCTGCACAGCATGCAGCACCTCAAAGGCGTGGTGCTTGAGTTAATTATTTTCCATCTTACTAATTGTTTCTGTTTCTCTTTTTCAGGTCATTCCTGCTTGAACCGAATTGGAAATTCTGCATCTTGCCAGCCCAAGAATTTCAGAAGACTACAACACCACAAGCAAAGGTTCTCCGAGCTGTCTGTAAGGGTTGCAGAAATCCTGACAAAACCAGGGCCAGAAATCTTGGGTGGGGGTAGCAGGTAGCCCGTCCTTGGGCCACTTGGTCCCCACCTCCAAGACGTTGACAGAATGTGCCATCAGGGACATGTAGCATCCCTGGCCAAAAGTGCTTGTCCACGTTTTGGTGGTCAATTGGACCTTTGCGCTAAACGCATAACTCAGGGTCCACCCTGATTACAGCATACAGCTAGGAATGGAATACCGAGGTTAGGTACCGTGGCCTCCATCAGGCAACTGTTGCAGTGTCCACTGCTTGAGTTTATTGTTTTTCATCTTGCTAATTGTTTCTGTTTCTCTTTTTCAGGTCATTCCTGGCTGGGAGGAAGGAGGGTCAGAGTGAGGTTCCTGCAGTCCAGACTCTTTGCTGGTCATGAAGGAAAGGCTGGATTTCGCCTCTTTTCAAATCCACTCCTGGGTTTGGCTTCAAATCTTTGGCAGATAATCTGTCTTCAGATCTGTTGGAGTAATAGGGCCCTTAATACGCCCCTTTTGCTAATTGTTTCTCTTTATTTCTCTTTCAGGTGACTTGTGCTTGGACTTTTTTCAGAGCCCCCACTCAATTTCGAATGCCACAGTGTGCAAACTGCGCTCAATTTTTTTTTATTTGGGCATACATTAAAATATCTCCAGACCAAGGAAGAACGAGCCATCTATGGGGGAACCTTGCGTGGAGGCCTGCCTTGGGGAAGAGTTGCGGCCCTGCTGGTTGTAGCCTGCCTTTTGCGGTGCTACGCATGACTCAACATCCCCACAGCTTTACATGCGACACATGACACCGGGCACGGTCAAATCACTCACTTTGTCACAAGACGTGCCTGACCGCATAACACACTCTAACACACAATGACAGTTAGCGGTGGGTTCTGTTTGATTTCCTCCTTGCCTATGCCATCTGCGGTTGGAATAGGCAACGTGATTTAAAGGGGTACATGCAAATGTTTCTTTTGCTTAAAATGTGGCTCTGTCCATGTTAAGTTAGAGGAAAGAAGGTTTCCTGGTGTTTTTTCAACTTTATATAGAAGTTATATTGTGTTTGGAGTTTATTGTTTGTTTGTTTTTTTTATTTATTCTTTATTCATATTTTTCACAAAAAAACAAAAACAAAAACACAAAACATAATACAATTAACAACCAAAGGGGAAAAATAAAAAAAAAACTAACAGAACATACAAAAAAAACCCCAAAAACTCGAACATACGATAGATGGGGTAGATATCCACCTCTGCTCCAATATTCTTTATTAACAGATAATTCTTCGTATTATCTCTATTTCTTTTCTTTATCATCTCTCTCTAGGAACTAGTTCCTTACTTATAATTTCCCATCTCTGCCACTTCTTTTTAAACTTGCTTTGGCATCCTCTTTCAGTAGTTATAATTTTTTCACATCTACAGGCCTGTTGAACTATATTTATGATTTCCTCTACTCGGGGATATACTGTACTTCTCCAATTCTTGGCCAATAAGTTTTTAACAACTGTCAAGATTAAACAGATAAGTTCTCGATGCTGTGTTGTTATCTGGTCGATCCCTATCATTAATAACCCTAGTTGCGGGGATTTCTTTATGTTCTCCTCTGGTATTATTTTCTCAATTAGGAGCCATGTGTCTTTCCAAAATTCCGCTATACAAGGGCATGACTCGAATATGTGGGTTATAGTACCCTCTTGCCCGCACCCTCTCCAGCACCTATCAGCATTTAGTTGGGATAATTTATTCAGATATACTGGAGTTTGGTACCACCTGAATAGTATTTTAACCGCTGTTTCCAGGTGTGCGACGCATATAAGTGACTTATGTATGTACTTGAAGGCTAATTTCCATTCTCCCTCTGTTATATTTAAGCTCAAATCCTTTTCCCATACCTCAAAAGGTCTAACTTTTTCAAAGGTTGTACATGCATCCATTTGGTTATATAGGGCTCCTAGCGGTTTCTTATTCATACAGAAATATCTGAACAGTGATTCTCTGCAAGTTCCAAGGCTTTTTATCTGTCCTCTCAGGAAATGGCTGATTCTAAGGAACTTAAACATTTCCTTGTTGCTCAGACTATAGGAATGCTGAAGTTCCGAGAATTCCATCATCCTCCCCACTATATATAACTGGTTTATTATACTAATACCTGCTTTTTTCAAGTCCTCAGTATCGATATTCTCGATTCCCCACTGTACCAGCTCAATTGGTGCCTTCATGGCCATGCTGTGGGACTCTTCTTTACCCTCCCTTGTAAACATATACCAGTATTTAAGGCATGCTCTAGCTATTGGGGTTGTGTTTTGTGGGATAGATATCCCCCAGAGTGGACCATACAAAATAGCTTGCAAGTTTATTTTCCCCATGAGATTATACTCTATGGATACCCATGGGATATCCGTTTTGTTCTCCCACCATGCTGATAAAGAGGCAATTAATGTTGCCCTGTAATATCTGAATATATCTGGCATCTTAAGGCCTCCCGCTTCTTTATTTTTAGTTAGTAATTTATATGAAACCCTAGGTTTCCTATTTCGCCATACAAATTCAGACACAATTTTCCTTATTTTATAAAAGAAAATTCTAGGCATGTAAATAGGCAGAATTCTAAATAAATACAGTAATTTCGGTAGGGTATTCATCTTGAAGGCTGCCACACGCCCAATCCATGATATTTCTGTTTTACTCATTAATTTTAATTCTTCTTGTATGGATCTAAGGAGCGGGTTATAATTGGACTCAAATAGTTTGGAAGTCGACGAAGTTACAGTCATTCCTAAGTATTTTATACCTTTAGGCTGCCAATCTAATTGGAATTTTTCCTTCATGGTTTGAATTTCCGACCTTTCTACATTAAAGGGTAGCACTTGCGTTTTATTTACATTAAGTTTATAATAAGAAAGCAAGCTAAACCTAGAGATGATTTTAAAAGCTTCATACATGGACTTCTTGGGGGATGTCAGAGAGAGAATGACGTCGTCGGCATAGAGAGAGATGACATGGCTCCGGTCACCAATCTGTACACCGAGGACGCCATTCCCCTCCCGTATTGCCTGGGCCAAGGGCTCCATGGCCAGAATGAATATCAATGGGGAAAGGGGGCATCCCTGTCTGACCCCATTTTTTATATATACTGGGTCGGACAGTACCCCATTTAACATAACCCTTGCAGTTGGAGAGGAGTACAGAGCCCCAACCGCTTTCATCATCTCCCCCCCAAATCCCATTCTCCCTAGCGCCGAGAAGGCGTACGACCAGTTTACCCTGTCGAACGCCTTCTCGGCGTCCAGGGCGCCCAATATCGCAGGAGTTCCACTCCTCTCCAAGTGATACGCAATATTCAGGATTCGACGTGTATTATCTGCTGGAAATCGTCCCTTTATGAATCCCGTCTGATCATTATTTATCAATCTGGATATCACCGGGACTAACCGAGTAGCCAGAATTTTTGCATAAATTTTTACATCTCCGTTTAGGGGAGAGATCGGGCGGAAATTTTCGGGTTCATTCGGAATTTTCCCTGGCTTTGGTATAGTTACTATATGTGCCTGCAGATTTTCTGATGGGAACTCTCCTTTTTCTATGGCCTGTTGGTAGAACTTCTTAAGTACTGGGGATAGCAGGAAGCTGAATTTTTTGAAGTATTCGTTTGTTAACCCATCCGGGCCTGGTGATTTAGCTGCAGCCAGCGAGGATATAGCTGCTGCAACCTCCTCTATAGTTATTGGAGAGTTCACTTCCTCCAGCTCCGTTGCAGACAGGGCTGGAAGAGTTAACTCATATAGGAATTTATCTATATCTTCCTGTTTTGGTTTAACTACTGTGCTAGTTCCCTCTAAATTATATAAATCTGCATAGTACTCCTTGAAGCGATTCGCTATCCCCTTGGGATCAGTTATTTTCCCTGTTTTACTATTATTCCAAACATACCCTATTTTTTGTTTTAATTTTTAGATTTTAGTTTTGATGCTAGTAACTTCCCCACTTTATCACTACTGGAGTACGTCTGGACTTTCCTTTCCCCTGTAAGTTTTTCATAGTCCCTAAGCATATGCTCCCTTAGTTTATTTCTCAGGTCCATTAATCTATCCCTATTTTCTTGCTGTTGGTTTATTTTGTTTTTGGCCTTGTATTTTTTAATTTCTCCCAGTATTCTCTTCTTTTCTGCTTCTGTTTCTTTTTTCATCCTATGTCCTAATTTTATAAAAGTCCCCCTAATGACTGCCTTATGGGCGTTCCGTAGTGTGTTTACATTCACTTGGCAACAAGAATTAAGTTCAAAATATTCTTTTAGGGTATAAACCCACACACCGTATATGCAGCAGATATGCAACAAAAACGCAGAGGATTTGTTGGTACAGATTTGATGCTGTGTTCAGTTATTTAGATCTAATCTGCTGCGAGTTTGCTGCGAGTTTGCTGCGTATCGCAGCAGCAAATACGCTGCATATACGGTGTGTGGGTTTATACCCTTAAATCTTTTTCTAGGATTTTATATGTTTCTGGGTTTTGCAGTAGAGTATTATTAGCTCTCCAGATGTATATTGGGTCTATACTGGACGTCTCCGAGAGGGTTAAGGATATAGGTGCGTGGTCTGACCATGTGATTTCAGATATCTCAGCAGCTTTGGTTTTCCATAGCAGCTCTCTCACCACCAAAACCATATCTATCCTAGAATAACTATTATGTCTGGATGAAAAAAAAGTATAGTCCCTCTCCGAGACGTGCAGTGCCCTCCACACATCATATAGGTCGTTGGTATGTAACATTCCATTAACTGATTTGCCACTATCCCTATTAGTTGCTGTTGTATCAAAGTCAGGATCACAAATCGTGTTAAAATCCCCACACATGATTAGATGGCCTTTCTTATGTAGGTGGACTATTCTCATTAGATCTCTTATCAACTTATTTTGTCCTGTATTAGGGGCATAAACTACTACCAGTGTATATGAAATATTATTAATGTCTGCCACTACCACCAGATATCTCCCTTGTTCGTCCCCCACCATATCTTTCAGTTGGAAAGCAACAGTATCTTTGATTGCTAATAAAACCCCACATTTTTTAGATGTGTTGTGTGCCTGAAAGATGTGTGGGAACCTATGATGGTTCATACGATGTCCATCTTCCTTTAGTAAGTGTGTTTCCTGTGCCGCTACGATGTCTCCCTTTTGTGACACAGCTTCTCCCCAAAAGAAGGAGCGTTTATAAGGGCTATTTAGTCCCTTTACATTTATTGATATTAATTGTATCACCATTGGGGAGACATAATAGTGTATGAAAATACCATCATTTGTAATATTACTTTTAACCTAACCCACTGCCCAGATAGATGACATAACATTATTTGTAGTAGACTATTTATTTTCACCCTAAACCTTCTAATTTCCTTCACTCCCTTTATGCTACCCTCCATGGCAGAACGGCCAGTTTTTCTACCTTCCTTTGTTTTTCTTTCCCCTGAACACATGTATGTAAAAAAAATCATAAATCAACATCAGGAAACTCATAGAGATATCTGCAAAGAAAAATGAACAGAAATAGTTGCAATCTTTAATTCTCACTTCTACCCCAACTATCACCTTGTGTAACATATTATTTACACGTCTATAACACCGTATATCCGGTGTATTAGTGGGTGACTATCCACTTGTACCCGTGTAGCCCTTCACCGGACCTTTTTACTTATTTACCCCTGTGGGAGCGTTTATATTTGGTTACTGTAAACCATTCTGGTTCTACTCTATTTGAGCTGTCTTTAGCTTTTCCCATTGTGTGTCTGGTTTGAATGTTCCATGTTGTTAATAGGGCCGTCCCTTCCTCCAGAGATTTACTGATATGATATTTGATTTGATATGTCTTATTGTCTTTTGTTATAACCAAACGTGTAGGGAATCCCCAGCGATAGGCAATATTTTGGTCTCTTAGTGCCGTTGTCACTGGTGACAAAGTTCTACGTTGTTGCAAAGTTCCCAATGATAGATCAGCGTAAAGTGTTATGTCCTTAAATCTGTCTGGAAGAGACGGTTTATTTCTTACTGCCCTCATTAGTGCTTCCTTTGTATGAAAAAAATGCAGTCTAGCCAGGACATCCCTGGGCACCTCTTCAGATAAATGCTTGGGTTTAGGGATCCTATGGGCACGATCTATCATTAGATCTCTTTTTTCCCACTCAGGGAGTAGTGCCCCAATCAGTTCTTTTATATACGTCTGCAGTATATTATTGGTAATCTTTTCAGGGATCCCACAAAATTTTACATTATTACGTCGAGGTCTGTCTTCCAGATCTGCTACCTTTAGTTTTAGCATTTCCACTTCTTTCCTGAGATCCTGATGGGAATCTGACAAAACATTATGAGACTGTACCATGTCCGTTACTTTACTTTCAACATGTGATACCCGTTCTTCCACTTCTTGAACTGCTAGACTTATGGGATGCACCATTTGTACCATATCAGATTAAAGAGAATGATATAGTGCATCTAACATTGCTTTAAGAGTCAATTCTGTAATTGGATTGCTTGTAGGAGGTGCACATTTTATACCTGCGTCCTCTTTCCTAGACACCAAAGCACCATTGCTCAAATTAACATTTTGGCCGTTTTGGAGTTTATTGTTGAGAGGCTGTGATAGTGGCGTAATGAGGTGACTTTGGCATGTTAGATGCACCCAGACATGCTTCCCCTGCTGTTCCATATGCATTCCAGAGGTGTTGGCATTATTTCCTGAGGTGTCATTGGTGACCTCCAAGTGGTCGAATCTTGATTTTCAATTCTCGACCATTTTCTCCCATAGACTATAATGGGATCAAATATTCGTTCGAATAGTTGAATCTTGGTGCCTATTCGATTAGAATTCTCTAAAGTCTAATATTTCACTACTCGCTCATCTCTATTAAATAATAAAATAATATTATGAAAATATTGGTCAGTTAAATATTGTTTAAAATCAGTGCGGAATCAGTTTCTTTGAACTCTAAAATCGACTTTTTCTCGTTCAGTGCTGGGCGCTCCCTGGTGGATGTGACTTTTCTTATGCTTGATAAAAGTTTTAACATAAAAAGATTTACATTTTATTCATGTTAAGGTTAAAATACATTATAACTGGTTATATAAACCTCTCCCTGCTACCAGCTCCTCAGCATTGCTGAATGACTCCTTACATCCCTGTGATGCTGCTGGTTGGGATGCATCTGATGCTCTATCTAAGGACTCACCAGACTCTACTTCTACTGGACATGTTACTGATCTTGGTTCTCTGTGTGACGTTCTGTATTGCTGAGATCCAGGACCCTGCGGCCCAATGTGATCTTGTAATGAAGAATTACACCTTTGACTACAAATATTCTCAGGAAGGAGACTTCATTATAGGAGGGATCTTTACTGTCCATGGCTCTGTATCAGAATGGAGGGAGAGAAAAAGTTTTTCTCATAACCATATATGTCTCGGGTAAGAAATTCTTATATAAAACCACAATATGTATAATGCTGAGCATACTCAATATTACATTGTTCAAACTTATCTTTACAGAGCTGCATTCTATAGGAATAAGACAAAACAAGGGCCATATATTCTAGCGATTACCAAAAAACAAGTAATATAAACCCAGCCTAAGGCCCAATTCACACTAAGCAAGAACATCGGAATTCTGTGACGGAACTCCCCGCCGCAGAATTCCGCCGTGCTCAGTGTGCTGCTTTGAGTGAATGAGAGGGCGCACGCATCCGCAGCCGCCGATCTCCACTCGAAGAAGTGACATGTCATTTCTTCAAGCTGAGACCGGCGGCAGCAGAGGAGCGCACGCCCTCTCCTTCACTCAAAGCAGCACACTGAGCACGGCGGAATTCTGTGGCGGGGAGTTCCGCCACGGAATTCCGTCGTTCGGGTATGTGCACACTGAGGAAAAGGCGAGGAATTAGGTGAGGAATTGAAGAGGAATCCGCTCTTATTTCAGCTTGAAATTCCTCTTGTAAAATATGTACAGAGCAATGTCCCATTATGTTCAACGAGATTTCCACTCTGTTGTTCACACTGCAGAATTTGAAAGCAGAGTTTTCTGCTGCAGATCCGCTTTCCACCCAATGGGTATGTGCACACTGAGCAATTCTCGAGGAATTGTAGCTGAAAGTTTTCAGGCAGAATTCAAGCAGAATTTAAGCCCCCCATTGACTACTATAGGATTCCTCTAGCAGATCTACAGCAGAAAATTCTGCTCGGAAATTCTGCAGTGGGAACAACAGAGCAGAAAACCCATTGAACACAATGGGACTTTGCTCTGCACATTTTTTACGGGAGGAATTTCAAGCTGAATTTCAAGCTGAATTCCTCGCCTTTTCCTCAGTGTGCACATACCCTAGGCCTAGGGCTCAAAATTCAGCTTGAAATTCCTCCCGTAAAAAATGTGCAGAGCAAGGGTATGTGCACACGGAGCAATTCTCGCGGAATTCCGCCCGTGTAAATGCAACATTGCTCTTTCCATAGAGAACAAGGGGATTTCCGACTGCCCGTGCACACAGAGTAAATTTCCGTCCGGAATTCCGCGCAGAATCCGCATTCCGCCCGAAGAATGTACATGTCAATTCTTTGGGCGGATTCCGCTAGAGGAATCCTATAGAAGTCAATGGGGTTTGAATTCTGCTGGTAATTCCGCTTGCATTCCGCTTGATTTCCGCGCGGATTCCGCTCAAATTCCGCTCGAATTCCGCCCGAATTCCGCTCAAATTCTGCCAGAGCAGAATAGGCGAGGAATTTCAAGCAGAAATCTTTCAGCTACAATTCCTCGAGAATTGCTCCGTGTGCAAGGGCCCCAAAGTCCCATTGTGTTCAATGGGTTTTCTGCTCTGTTGTTCACACTGCAGAATTTCCGAGCAGAAATTTCTGCTGTAGATCTGCTAGAGGAATCCTATAGAAGTCAATGGGGGGCTTAAATTCTGCTTGAATTCTGCCTGAAAACTTTCAGCTACAATTCCTCGAGAATTGCTCAGTGTGCAAGGGCCCTCGAAGAGGAATTTCAAGAAAAAATCTTCAAGCTGAAATGCCTTGTCTTGGGCTATGTGCACACTGAGCAATTCTCGAGGAATTGTAGCTGAAAGTTTTCAGGCAGAATTCAAGCAGAATTTAAGCCCCCCATTGACTTCTATAGGATTCCTCTAGCAGATCTACAGCAGAAAATTCTGCTCGGAAATTCTGCAGTGTGAACAACAGAGCAGAAAACCCATTGAACACAATGGGACTTTGCTCTGTACATATTTTACGGGAGGAATTTCAAGCTGAATTTCGAGCTGAATTTCAAGCTGAATTCCTCGCCTTTTCCTCAGTGTGCACATACCCCTATTCTGCTCTGGCAGAATAGAAGGAGAATAGAAGCAGAATAGGGGTATGTGCACACTGAGGAAAAGGCGAGGAATTCAGCCTGAAATTCAGCTTGAAATTCCTCCCGTAAAATATGTACAGAGCAATGTCCCATTGTGTTCAATGGGTTTTCTGCTCTGTTGTTCACACTGCAGAATTTCCGAGCAGAATTTTCTGCTGTAGATCTGCTAGAGGAATCCTATAGAAGTCAATGGGGGGGCTTAAATTCTGCTTGAATTCTGCCTGAAAACTTTCAGCTACAATTCCTCGAGAATTGCTCCGTGTGCACATACCCTGTGCAAGGGCCCTAGGAGCGGAATTTGAGAAGAATTCGGGTGCGTGCACACTACGGAATTGCTGTGTATAACCCGCGGCGTATTCCGCCGCACGTCCCCGCGCGGCGGCGCCGGTGCCATAGACGCTGTTCTGTGCACCGGCGGATTCCGCGTTCCGTCGAAAGAATTGACAAGTCAATTCTTTTGACGGAATGAGGAATCCGCCCGTGCACAAAACAGTGTCTATGGCACGGGTGGAATGCGCGCCGCCGCGTGCGGAGATGAGCAACGGAATACGCCGCGGGTTATACGCGGCAATTCTGTAGTGTGCATGCAGCCTTCAAGTGGAATTTAATACGGAATGCAAGCGGAATTGAAGCAGAGTTTTAAGCAGAATTCAAGCCTCATTGACTTCTATAGGATTCCTCTAGGGCTATGTGCACACTGAGCAATTCTCGAGGAATTGTAGCAGAAAGTTTTCAGGCAGAATTCAAGCAGAATTTAAGCCCCCTATTGACTTCTATAAGATTCCTCTAGCAGATCTACAGCAGAAAATTCTGCTCAGAAATTCTGCAGTGTGAACAACAGAGCAGAAAACCCATTGAACACAATAGGACTTTGCGCTGTACATATTTTACGGGAGGAATTTCAAGCTGAATTTCAAGCTTGAAATTCAGCTTGAAATTCCTCCCGTAAAATATGTGCAGAGCAAAATTTCTGAGCAGAATTTTCTGCTGTAGATCTTCTAGAGGAATCCTATAGAAGTCAATGGGGGGCTTAAATTCAGCTTGAATTCTGCCTGAAAACTTTCTGCTTAAATTCCTCGAGAATTGCTCAGTGTGCACATACCGTTTGGCTGCGTGCACACTACGGAATTGCCGCGTTTAACCCGCGGCGTATTCCGTTGCTCATCTCCACACGCGGCGGCGCGCTTTTCCGCCGATGCCATAGACACTGTTCTGTGCACGGGCGGATTCCGCATTCCGTCGAAAGAATTAACATGTCAACATGTCTTGGCACGGGCGGAAATGCACGCCGCCCCGTGCGGGGACGTGCGGCGGAATACGCCGCGGGTTATAAGCGGCATTTCCGTAGTGTGCACGCACCCTTAGGCTATGTTTACACTACGTACGAATCCGTACGCATTTCGTACGGCGCCGTACATGTGCGGCTGAAACAACGGCCGTGCGAATATTCGATGTGCGGGCGGATTCGTACGCAATGCTTACACATTGCGACGTACGCCCTTAGTCTACTTACGCTTCCTGGGCCCCCTACGAAGCGATCTGACAGCGGTGTTTTACTTGGAAATCTTCGCCTAGCCCCGGACACCCCACAGAACCTTTTGGATCGGCATAGAAGAGCGGAAAAATGAAGAAATCACCACTTCGTACGGAGCCGCGGGATACGCTACGGGCGTAAGTTACAAGCCTTCCGGCTGGAAACTATGGTCTTGTTCATTTCTTACGGCGCCGTATACGATCCCAGCGTACATTCGTACGAAGTGTGAACTGTGCGGCCGGGATCGTATACTTTGCATTGTACGCTAACTACGTAAGTTTCCGGCCGCATATTCACGGAGCGCACTACGGCCGGAAGCGTACGTAGTGTGAACATAGCCTTAGGGCGCGCTCAGACTGAGGAATTCTCACGGAAAATGTCTGCGGAATTCTGTCAGCTGTACGCCCGCACATCTGGGCGCCTTTCCGCCGGCCCCATAGACACCATTCTATGGGCCGGCGTATTCCGCTATACGCTGAAAGAAGTGTCATGTCACTTCTTACAGCGGATCGTGGAATACGCCGGCCCATAGAATGGTGTCTATGGAGCCGGCGGAAAACCGCGTGCCCGTGCGGGCGGACAGCTGACGGAATTCCGCTGACATTTTCCGCGAGAATTCCTCAGTCTGAACGCGCCCTAAGGCTATGTTTACACTACGTAAGCTTCCGGCCGTAGTGCGCTCCGTCAATATGTGGACGGAAACTTACGTAGTTAGCGTACAATGCAAAGTATACGATCCCGGCCGCACAGTTCACACTTCGTACGAATGTACGCCGGGATCGTATACGGCGCCGTAAGAAATGAACCAGACCATTGTTTCCGTCTGGAAGGCTGTTACTTACGCCCGTACCGTACGAAGTGGTGATTTCTTCATTTTTCCACTCTTCTATGCCGATCCAAAAGGTTCTGTGGGGTGTCCGGGGCTAGGCGAAGATTTCCAAGTAAAAGACCGCTGTCAGATCGCTTCGTAGGGGGCTCGGGAAGCGTAAGTAGACTACGGGCGTACGTTCGCAATGCGTACACATTGCGTACGCATCCGCCTGTACATCGAATATTCGCACGCCCGTAGTTTCAGCCGCACATGTACGGCGCCGTACGGAATGCGTACGGATTCGTACGTAGTGTGAACATAGCCTAAGGGTGGAATGCGGATTCCTGGCGGATTCCGGACTGAATTCCTGGCAGAAATTTACTTTGTGTGCATGGACAGTCGGAAATCCCATGGTTCTCTATGGAAGGAGCAATGTTACATTTACACGGGTGGAATTCCGCTCGGATTCCGCCCGCTTTTAATGGGGGAATTCCGCTAGAATTGCTTAGTGTGCACATACACTGAAGTAGTAACTGAAAACAAAAAGAAAGAACATAAAACCATCAAAAACATCTAAAAGCATCAAAAAAGGTATAAGGTACATTAAGACGTATCTAGTAATAATCCGGTCTGAGGGGAAGTGTTGTCTTCCATGAGTGAGGTACAACCTCCAGCATTTCTGAGTCTGTCTAATTTGAACTAATTTGAACACCAAGGGTAGGTCCAGATAAGAGGTTAACCATTTCTCCCAATTTGTATAGAATTGTTGTGTTTTAAGGTGCGTTTACACGTAATGATTATTGTGAAAATTTGCGCGATAACGGTCGAATTCGAACAATAATCGTACCTGTAAACGCAGCGAACGATCGAACGACGCACAATAAATCGTACATTTTGATCTTTCAACAGGTCATCAAATCGTCGTTCATCGTACGAAAAAAAACGCAAATCGTTCCGTGTGAACAGTCGTTCGCCGATTTAACCAATGTGTGAGATAGGCTTAAACGATCGCAAAACGACCGCTGAGCAATTTCCGTACGATATTTCGTACCGTCTAAACGCTGATCGTTATGAAAAAAAAAAAAAACGTTAATCCGACATCGCTAATCGTACGATCGGGCCAATAATCGTTTCCTGTAAACGCACCATTATTCGGTTTACTAGCTACAGCATGTTCCATAGGGCAATTAAGGGATACACCTGCTATTATCTCATGGATAGATGTCAGAGTCTTATGGTGCGTTTACACGAAACGATTATTGGACCGATCGTACGATTAGCGATGTCGGATTAACGTTTTTTTTTCATAACGATCAGCGTATAAAAGGTATGATATATCGTACGGAAATTCGCTCTGCGATCGTTTTGCAATCGTTTAAGCCTATCTCACACATTGATTAAATCGGCGAACGACTGTTCACACGGAACGATTTGCAAATTTTTTGCGTACGATGAACGACGATTTGATAACCTGTTGAAAGATCCAAATGTATGATTTATCGTGCGTCGTTCGATCGTTCGCTGCATTTACACGTACGATTATCGTTCGAATTCGACCGTTATCGCGCAAATTCGCACGATAATCATTACGTGTAAACGCAGCATTACTCTTCTAGTTAGTAGCAATCTTGGATTTAGTGACAGTAAGGCTATGTTCACACAGCATAAAAGTACCATCGGCAACAACGGCCGTACTTTATACGCTGAGACATGCTTTATGTTCTTCTATGGGATCTCGCCGAAGCGTATACACATAGTATACGCTCCGGCCGGGATCCCATACGGTGTCGCAAACAACTGACATGTCAGTTTTCTGCGGCTGCAGAAAGCTCTGTCAGTTCACACAATGAAGCGAGATAAAAGATCATCTGGCCAGTACTGCAGCACCGGCCGGGATGATCTTTTCAGAGACCGTCCGGGTCACGCAACGGCCGGACTCTTACGCCATGTGAACATGGCCTAAGAGTGTGATTACAGTGGCATCCGTAATAGCTATATCATCCATTCGTAGATATAATAAAGCAACGTATGGGCCCCATGGGGGTGAAAAACCTAACACTTTTTTAACATTTCAAACACAGAGTGCCATAGTGGTTTGATAGGACTACAGTGCCACCATACGTGCGTTCCCCACATTATTTTCACATCTCCAACAAGTGCTACAACAGAAGGGGTATATTTTGGAGAGACAATAAGGTGTTAAGTACGACCTATGCAGTCGCTTGTGGGATGCTTCTGTGAGTCGCACCGTGGGATACAGCACTGAGGAGTTGGAATGTAGGGGACCACTGAGTAGGGCTAATACCGAGGTCTTGTTTCCATTTAATCAGGGAAGGGGGGGGGGGGGGGGGGGCGGCTAAATCCTTAGTCTGAAAAGCTAAATATGCTCTAGGTACATTTTTAGGCTATGTTCACACTGCATATTTCCACGGCCAGACATAAACGGGTTAAACTCCGGCCGGGGATTTACGCTACTTGTGGCCGGCTACGTACGGAGCGCGAACTTACGCCCGTAGAATACTTACGCTTCCTGAGCGCCCTACGTAGCGTTCTGACAGCGGTCTTTTATTTGGAAAGCTTCGCCTAGCCCCGGACACCCCACAGAACCTTTTGGATCGGCACAAAAAGCTGCAAAAAAGAAGAAATCACCACTACGTACGGGACCGCATGTTACGCTACGGGCGTAAGTTACGGCTATTTTCGTCCTTAAACAAAGGTCTGGCTCATTTTTTTACGGCGGCGCGTACGATCCTGGCGTAAGTTCGTACGTAGTGTGAACTGTGCAGCCGCACTTCCTATACTTCCCATTGTACGCAAGTCTCCGGCCGCTTATTCACGGAACGCGCTACGTCCGGAGACTTACGTAGTGTGAACATAGCCTTAAGATGTAATCTGGGGTTGTAAAAGAATAGTTCAAACTGCGTATTGGGGAAGGTAGTAGTCTTGGGAAGGGAGGTAACTAGAGATGAGAGAGTACAAAAATGCTTGAGTGCTCGTTATTCGAGTTAAAAATTTCCCAATTTTTGGGTGCTCGTTTCAAATACCGAACCCTATTGAAATCAATGGGAGACTCAAGCATTTTTGAGGGGGACCAAAGCTCTGCACAGAGAAGGTTGCCTCAAAACCTGGAAACCTCAAAAAATGATGGAAACATCACGGAAATAGATAGGAAACAGCAGGGGCAGCATGTATGGATGTCTCTGAGGCTGCCTAATCACATCATTATGCCAAATTCTGGACAACAGCCTGGTGGGGACAGTCAAGACAATTTTACGTTACTGTACTGGCGACCCTGCAAAAAATTGTGTGAGAGCCTGGATGTGACCCTCAGAAACAATTGGTTTGAAAAAGCACGGTAGTGCCCCCTGAATCACAGTCTGTGACTGAGATTGCTGTTGAATCCCCTAAACTTGTAGTCTGCCACACCTTGGTGGTGAACCCCTAAATTACATAGTTTGACTGAGATTGCAGTTTACAGTATGGGGATGAATCCCAGGATGACTTTTTAAGACTGAGATTACATAGTTACATAGTTAATACGGTTGAAAAAAGACACATGTCCATCAAGTTCAACCAAGGAGGGGATGAATACAGGGAAGGGGGAGGGGTGATAGGTTCTATACATATGCATTTATATTATTCTGCTCTAAGAACTTGTCTAGCCCTGTTTTGAAGCCCTCTACTGTTGTTGCTGTGACCAGATCCTGTGGTAGACTGTTCCTCAGATTCACAGTTCTCATGGTAAAGAAGGCTTGTCGCCTCCGGAGATTGAACCTTTTTTCTCTCCAGTCGGAGGCAATGCCCTCTTGTCCTTTGAGGGGGTATTACCTGGAACATCTTTTCCCCATATTTCTTGTAGGGGCCATTTATATATTTACAAACTAGAAAATGTACCCGGCGCTGCCCGGGTATAAAGTGTCAGTGTGTTAATTAAATTTGTTCTAAGGTGCCCAGGAGGCCAAGCTAAAGGTAGCGTTTCATCTGAGTTAATCAGTGGAATTAGTGTATACCTGTAGTGCATAGTTGGAGGGGTTCTGTATACCCACAGTGTATAGTTTTTAGGGGTCTCGCATATCTGTAGTGCTTAGTTGGGGGGGGGGGGCTGTATACCTATAGTGTATAGTTGGAAGAAGTCCTGTATACCTGCAGTGTATAGTTGGTGAAGGTCCTGTATACCTCTACTGTATGGTTCCGGGGTCCTGTATACCTGTAGTGTGTAGTTGGGGATGGGGCTGTATACCTGTAATGTATAGTTGAGGGAGGTCTTGTATACCTGCAGTGTATAGTTGGTGAAGGTCCTGTATATGCAAAACAGGAGTCTGTGGAGCCTCGGTTGGGAATCTCAAAACACGGGATAGCCAGATATCTCTAGCCTGTTGCCACGGGGTGCCTCCATGATAGGGAGAGCACCACACCACCCTGATAAATAGCGCCTTAAGTCCCACTCAATTGCGAGTTTTGGAACATAAAAAGGGAAACACCAGAATGGCACCTTTTTGTCAATGTCTAACTCAAGGTGTGAGTATTGCAATCATGACAAGGGCTTGCCAAGGCAGGCATCCATCCACAGACAGCCGTTTCGGGGGTTTTGCCCCTCGTCAGTGTGGAGTAGGATTCTGGCTAGTTGGGGCAATAGCAAATCAACCAACAAAACACAGTTATCACTGAACTCAAGGAGAAGGTCCTGTATACCTGTACTTTATGGTTCAGGGGTTCTGTATACCTGTAGTATATAGTTGGTGCTGTATACCTGTAATGTATAGTTGATGTAGGTCTTGTATACCTGTAGTTTATAGTTTGAGGGTCCAGGATACCTGTAGTGTATAATTAGTGGAGGTCTTGTATACCTGTAGTATGTAGTTCGGGGGTCCTGTATACCTGTAGTGCATAGTTTGAGGGTCCTGTATACCTGTAGTATAGAGTTGGTGGAGGTCCTGTATAACTGTAGTGTATAGTTGGTGGAGATCCTGTATTCCTGAAGTATATAGTTGGTGGAGGTCCTGTATACCTGTAGTGTATAGTTTTGGGGACCTGTATACCTGTAGTGTAAAGTTTGGGGTCCTGTATACCTGTAGTATATAGTTGGTGGAGGTCCCGTGCACCTGTAGTATATAGTTATCGGGTCCTGTATACCTGTAGTGTCCTGTATACCTGCAGGGTTGTATTTACCATTAGGCACCCATGGTCTGGTGCGTACGGTAGCACCTTGCAAAGGGGCAGTACCCTCCCGTTCAGACTTGCAAGAAAATCTGGTGTCTTTTCGAAGGGGGTATGGCGGTATTGGTCAGGTCTGGTATAACTGTGTTATCCAGTCACAGTATGGCGGTATTGGTCAGGTCTGGTATGGCAGTGTTATTCAGTCACAGTGTGTCGGTATTGGTCAGGTCTGGTATGGCAGTGTTATTCAGTCACAGTATGGCGGTAATGGTCAGGTCTGGTGTGGCGGTGTTCTCCAGTCACAGTGTGGCGGTATTGGTCAGGTCTGGTGTGGCAGTGTTATCTAGTCACAGTATGGCGGTATTGGTCAGGTCTGGTAAGGCAGTGTTATTCAGTCACAGTATGGTGGTATTGGTCAGGTCTAGTAAGGCAGTGTTATCCAGTCACAGTATGGCGGTATTGGTCAGGTCTGGTGTGGCGGTGTTATCCAGTCACAGTATGGCGGTATTGGTCAGGTCTGGTAAGGCAGTGTTATCCAGTCACAGTATGGCGGTATTGGTCAGGTCTGGTATGGCGGTGTTATCCAGTCTCAGTATGGTGGTATTGGTCAGGTCTGGTATGGCAGATTCATCCAGTCACAGTATGGCGGTTTTGGTAAGGTCTGGTATAGCTGTGTTATCCAGTCACAGTATGGCGGTATTGGTCAGGTCTGGTATGGCGGTGTTATCCAGTCACAGTGTGTCGGTATTGGTCAGGTCTGGTATGGCGGTGTTACACAGTCACAGTATGGCGGTATTGGTCAGGTCTGGTATGGCAGTTTTATCCAGTCACAGTATGGCGGTATTGGTCAGGTTTGGTATGGCGGTATTATCCAGTCACAGTGTATCGGTATTGGTCAGGTCTGGCGGTGTTATCCAGTCACAGTCTGGAGGTATTGGTCAGGTCTTGTGTGGTGGTGTTATCCAGTCACAGTGTGGCCGTATTGGTCAGGTCTGGTATGACAGTGTTATCCAGTCACAGTATGTCGGTATTGGTCAGGTCTGGTATGGCAGTGTTATCCAGTCACAGTATGGCGGTATTGGTCAGGTCTGGTATGGCGGTGTTATCCAGTCACAGTATGGTGGTATTGGTCAGGTCTGGTATGATAGTGTTATCTAGTCACAGTATGGTGGTATTTGTCAGGTCTGGTATGGCGGTGTAATCTAGTCACAGTATGGTGGTTTTTGAAAGGTCTGGTATAGCTGTGTTATCCAGTCACAGTATGGCGGTATTGGTCAGGTCTGGTATGGCGGTGTTATCCATTCACAGTGTGTCGGTATTGGTCAGGTCTGGTATGGCGGTGTAATCCAGTCACAGTGTGGCCTTATTGGTCAGGTCTGGTATGGCGGTGTTATTCAGTCACAGTATAATGGTATTGGTCAGGTCTGGTATGGTGGTGTAATCCAGTCACAGTATGGCGGTTTTTGAAAGGTCTGGTATAGCTGTGTTTTCCAGTCACAGTATGGCGGTATTGGTCAGGTCTGGTATGTCGGTGTTATCCAGTCACTGTCTGGAGGTATTGGTCAGGTCTGGTGTGGCGGTGTTATCCAGTCACAGTATGGCGGTATTGGTCAGGTCTGGTATGGCGGAGTTATCCAGTCACATTGTGGCCGTATTGGTCAGGTGTGGTATGGCAGTGTTATCCAGTCACAGTATGGTGGTATTGGTCAGGTCTGGTATGGCGGTGTTATCCAGTCACAGTATGGCGGTATTGGTCAGGTCTGGTATGGCAGTGTTATCCAGTCACAGTATGGAGGTATTGATCAAGCCTGGTATGGTCGTGTTATCCAGTCACAGTATGGCGGTATTGGTCAGGGGTGTTATGACAGTGTTATCCAGTCACAGTATGGCGGTATTGGTCAGGTCTGGTATGGCGGTGTTATCCAGTCACAGTATGGCAGTATTGGTCAGGTCTGGTATGGCAGTGTTATCCAGTCACTGTATGGCGATATTGGTCAGGCTTGGTATGGCAGTGTTATCCAGTCACAGTATGGCGGTATTGGTCAGGCTTGGTGTGGCGGTGTTAAATGTGACATGTAGAGCTATTACCTACCAGTCCTGATGCTAATTGGTGAGTGAGGATGGGGCATCTTCAGGTTTAGTGCTCAAGGCAGCAGCAGCTGGTAATACTGCCCTGTATACATGTACTGTATAGTAGGAGTAGGGGGTCCTGTATACCTGTAATGTCCTGTATACATGTACTGTATAGATGGAGTAGGGGGTCCTGTATACATGTACTGTATAGATGAAGTAGGGGGTCCTGTATACCTGTAATGTCCTGTATACATGTACTGTATAGATGGAGTAGGGGGTCTACCACTTATTTCTGTTTATCTGTTGTGAGGCAGCTTCCCTAGCAACCACAACTCCCTGTGAAAATGAAAGCAGTAATCCTATTAGTTGCTAAGGCTCTCAACTGCCGTTTTTTCTGGGCAGAGCTGCAGCTAATTATGTGTGTGCAGTGAGGAGATTTTCCAATTCATCGCTATGGGGCGACTTTCATTTTTATGATATAGACTAGAAAATGTACCCGGCGCTGCCCGGGGATAAAGTGTCAGTGTGTATAGGGGGTCCTCTATACCTGTAGTATAGAGTTGGTGGAGGTGCTGTATACCTGTAGTGTATAGTTGGTGGAGTTCCTGTATACCTGTAGTGTATAGTTTTGGGGACTTGTATAACTGTAGTGTAAAGTTTAGGGTTCTGTATATCTGTAGTATAAAGTTGGTGGAGGTGCTGTGGCAGTGTTATCCAGTCACAGTATGGTGGTATTGGTCAGGTCTGGTATGGCAGTGTTATCCAGTCACAGTGTGGTGGTATTGGTCAGGTGTGGTATGGCGGTGTTATCCAGTCACAGTATGGTGGTATTGGTCAGGTCTGGTATGGCAGTGTTATCCAGTCACAGTATGGGGGTATTG